>NC_063174.1:13091024-13275639 GCF_023159225.1 Perognathus longimembris pacificus | reverse complement strand
TGTTATTGGATTATTCCATTTGGATTTTAAATAATATAGTAAACATACCTCTGACATTTGTGATTCTTGGTCAAACTTATTTTTTAAAATAACCAAAAGATAACACAGTAATTAAAAAAACTTGTTTACATATAGTTCCCCAACTTCAACTACTTTATTATAGGAATTCTTAACTTGAACCAAAATTCCTCTATTGGTTGGATTTTTACTTAATAGAATCAACCATGAGACTTTACTTTGCAAAAGTTGTATTAAATTATAGTCTGAACTCAATTACAATTACTATTCCTGAGAAAAACTTGCAAAAAAAAATAGGAAAAAAAGGTCAAAATATTCAATTCAGCTAAAACCTAATATACCGGTAGCTTAGATAATTCATTCTCTTGATAACAAATCAGCATGTCTATTTTATCCACAATACCACCAAATTTTTTTTTTTTTTTGGCCAGTCCTGGGCCTTGGACTCAGGGCCTGGGCACTGTCCCTGGCTTCCTTTTGCTCAAGGCTAGCACTCGGCCACTTGAGCCACAGCGCCACTTCTGGCCGTTTTCTGTATATATGGTGCTGGGGAATTGAACCCAGGGCCTCATGTATACAAGGCAAGCTCTCTTGCCACTAGGCCATATCCCCAGCCCCCACCAAATATTTTTGTTTCCTAGATGCTATTCATCTGCTAATATGCCAAATGGCTTCCTGTATTTATTTACCAATCTAGTAATAATTTCTACTGGTTCAACAAATAAAATGTAACAATTTCAACAAGTGCTTGAGCATATTAACAGGTAATAAATGACATAAAAAGACTAAAGATTTTATTTGAAATCCAATGAATTTCTTGCTCTTTGGACTCTTGCCAAGGGCATTGCGAGTCATGAGCCAGGTATCCTGATGCTTACACAATCGGTGGTTGTGATAGGCCAAGTTAGACTGAACACATACACCAAAAGTACAAGGTCTACTGTTTTTGACTTATCATGAGCAGAAGCAGACTACTCACCACCTCCATCTCCAACAGTCCAGAGTCACTCCCAGCTTAGTCTAGATACACTACAAAGTACCGCGCTTTCCTTTCCACAACTAGCTGAAACAGTCTCCGCTCAGGAAAATTAACTACTCTGTATTAAACTTCTCATTCAGTACTCAACTGGCCATTGTGGGAATGTTTACATCGCAAAACTCAACAAATGCTTTTTAGAGAGCAGTCAAATGCTGACCAGCACTCCACCACATACAATGCAAACCAATAGTTTAATACTAATTCGATCTTACTATAGGGAGAGGAAAGGAAATGTTATCAAAACTTATATAACTTATTTCCAAAATTCTTAAATTTCCTAATAATTTTTATTTTGTTGTTTTTTACTAAGTTTCTGAAAATGAATCCTATTTCTTTTCTGGAACAAACTGTATCAAAAAAGGAATGATCACCTTAATATATTACTCAGGAATGAAGAATGAAAAACTTCTTTCTCCATATCTCTGGAGTCCAAGAAGCTAAAGATGACTCTTTCAGAACACATTAGCAACAAGAACTCAAGGGATTTTTTTGCTGTTTTTTGTTTTGTTGGTGCCAGTACTGCGGCATGCCCTCAGGGCCTCCAGCTCTTGCTTGGCTTTTTCTGCTCAAGGCCCAAGCTCTATCACTGGAGCTTCACCTCCAGGTCCAAGCTTAAGATTTTTAAGTATGTATATCCTGTTCCCTCTAACTTGTTCAAGTTTGAACATCCAGAGGTGTTCTTTCACATTTCTTTGACATGATTACTTTTGAGAAGATAGGTTATTTTGAAAGTTTATGTATACTTAGTTAAAATCTTTTCCCTGTTTACATTAAACTATTATTTTTTTACCTCCAAACTTTGTGCTTCTGCTGAGTCCTTCTCAAAGTTGGGATCCTTTAAAGATGACTCTAAGCCTTCATACTGAAACAAGGCAACACGTAAGTAAAAACTACAGACTTCACCCCAATTTTATACACACAGGTGCCTAAGAAGTCATCTCCACAGGTGTTAAGTTTACTTGGACCTACTTAGCTTTAAGTTCTTAATCTAATCAATCTGCCAAAAGGTCACAAGCCACAAGCTTGAGCAATGGAGAAAAGAACTTCGCCCTATGACAACAGAAACTTCTAAAGCCTGCTTCACAGTGTGCAAGACTGAACTCATTCCAGCGCACTTCACTTAAAAGAATGAGAAAGTTCTACTCAAGTTATCCAAAGATTTCCTCACAAAGTATACCTATGTGAAGTTGCTCATTAATCCCTTAACCAGTAAGATTCTTCTGTGATCCTATTCAATAAGGAGAATTTTATAGTAAATGTCCATGAAAAATTTTCCCTTTTAATCTGTATCATATGACAAAGCAAGCAAGGAATACAAAATATTGAAAAGACAGAGAAAAATAACAAGTGAGGATGAAAAAATGTAAGTAAAAGATTTGCAAAGATGCATTTATTATTAAAAGAAAATCTGTAAAAGATGGAATCCACAGAAAGGTAAGTCAAGCATTTGGCATTACCTGTTTCCCAAAACAGAAGCTGACCTGGGCTTTGGACAACAAAGCAAAGATTTTAAGTGCTCAGAAGCTGGGGACCTGCTAGGTGGAATGGGCCATAAAGTTCAGTATTAAGAACAACAACCCAGGCTGGTAGTATGGATTCGTGGTAGAGTGCTTTCCTTGCATGCATGAAGCCCTGGGTTTGATCCCTCAGCACCACATAAACTAAAAAAGCCGGAAGAGGCACCGTGGCTCAAGTGGTATAGGGATAGCCTTGAACAAAAAGAAGCCAAGGACAGTGCTCCGGTCCTGAGTCCAAGCCCCAGGACTGGCAAAAAAAAAAAAAAAAAAAGGACAACAACCCTATGCCAGCCACTGGTGGCTCACGCCTGTAATCCTAGCTACTCAGGAGGCTGAAATCTGAGGATCATGGTTCAAAACCAGCCCAAGTAGGAAAGTCCATGAGACTCAATTAACCACTAGGAAACCAGAAGTGGCACTGTAACTCAAGTAGTAGAGCACTAGCCTTGAGCAAAAGACTCAGGGACAGGGCTGGGAATGTGGCTTAGTGGTAGAGTGCTTGCCTAGCATGCATAAAGCCCTGGGTTTGATTCCTCAGTACCACATAAACAGAAAAAGCCAGAAGTGGTGCTATGGCTCAAGTGGAAGAGTGCTAGCCTTGAGCAAAAGAAGCTCAGAGGCAGGGCCCAGGCCCTAAGTTCAAGCCCCAGGACTGGGGAAAAAGAAAAGTCTCATGGACTTTCCTACAAGGCCGGCTTCAAACCTAGATCCTCAGATCTCAGGCTCTCAAGTAGCTAAGATGACAGGCCTGAGCCACTAACACCTGACTTATGAAATAATTTTTGAGGTAGATAAAAATTAGGAGAGAACATGACATGAAGGTAGATGCAGAGATTAAGGTGATACAGCTACAGTACAAGGAAAACAGCAGCATCTAGAACATGCAAGGGTGAGCAGAGTATTCTCCCCATAAACCTGCATAAGCTAACAAACTGCCACACCTTGGCACAAACACAATAACACTGATTTTAAAATTTTGCCCTCCACTGTCTCAGTCAAGAAAATTGGGCTACTGTTTTGTACTATTAAATATGAGGTGATTTGTAACAGTAACAATAGGAAACTAATACCAAGAAAAACTGTTTACTTCATAAAAGTCTAACTAGAAATAGAATGATCTTTTGAAAGGAGATGTTATTTCCAAACATCTCAATGTGTTATTTTTTTTTAAATTTTTATTGTCAAACTGATGTATAGAGAGGTTACAGTTTCATAGCTTAGGCATTGGATACATTTCTTGTACTGTTTGTTACCTCCTCCCTCATTCCCCTCAATGTGTTATTAAAGTAATCTTACCTCCTAGAAAAATT
Source organism: Perognathus longimembris pacificus (assembly GCF_023159225.1). NCBI lineage: Eukaryota > Metazoa > Chordata > Mammalia > Rodentia > Heteromyidae > Perognathus > Perognathus longimembris. Next base: position 13,271,755 of record NC_063174.1, on the reverse strand, counting down.
CAAGACCATCTGTCTGAATAACTGATTCAAACAAACTTCCCAAGAATCATAATACTTCTTACAGCCTCACAAAAAATAGGCCTAGAAGGAGTATTTATTCTAATCCTAGCTACTCAGACGTTGAAATCATGAGGATTGCAATTCAAAACCAGCCCAAGCAGAAAAGTCCATGAGAGTCTGTTTCCAGAATGATCATCATAAAGCCAGGCTGTGGGTATGGCTCAAGTGGTGGAGCACTAGCCAAGCAAGAAAGCCAAGGAAGCTTATAACATCATGTACATCAAATACACACAATAAAACTTACTTTAGCGTAATGTTATGCACCTTAAATACACAAAATTTACTTTTCAAAAACAGTCAACACCAGTGACTCATGCCTATAATTCTAGCTACTCAGGAGGCTGAGATCTGAGGATCAAGGTTCAAAGCCAGCCTAAGGCCCTGCCCAATCCCCAGAACCTTCCGGGGTTAAAAAAAGAAAGAAGAAAAATCTTTACTGGTTTTATTATATGTTATACTTCACTGATACTTAATATAAAATAGTCTGATATTCAAGAAGACAGAATAACCAGAGACAAAACATGAGCAACAGAAATAGGTTAATGAGGGCTGGGAATGTGGCTTAGTGGTAGAGTGCTTGCCTAGCATGCATGAAGCCCTGGGTTCGATTCCTCAATACCACATACACAGAAAAAGCCAGAAGTGGGCTGAGAATGTGGCTTAGCAGTAGAGTGCTTGCCTAGCATACATGAAGCCCTGGGTTCGATTCCTCAGCACCACATAAACAGAAAAAAAAAAAAAAAACAGAAGTTGCGCTGTGGCTCAAGAGGTAGAGTACTAGCCTTGAGCAAAAAGAAGCCAGGGACAGTGCTCAGGCCCTGAGTCCAAGCCCAGGACTGGCAAAAAAAAAAAAAAAAAAAAAAAAAAAAGAAGAAGATGCCAGGGACAGAGCTCAGGCCCTGAGTTCAAGCCCCAGGACTGGCAATAAATAAGTAAAAAAACAAACAAGCAAACAATAACTTGGGTATGTACTCCCTTATGTATGATACTGTAACCCCTATGTACATCACTTTGACAATAAAGAAATAAATGTTTAAAAAAAATTTTAAAGGCAAGTGATAAGAAAGACTAAAAAGCCAATAGGGGAGAGAGTAAGATCCCATCTTAACAAATAAGCCAAGTATAGTGGTACAAACTTGTAAATCCCAGGTAGAGGACAGGCTGAGGTAAGAGGATGAAGATGAAAGACTAGGCCTGGCAAAAACATGAGATCCTGGGCAAATGTCAGTACTAATAAACAAAACATGAGACTGGGAATATGGTCTAGGGGCAAGAGTGCTTGCTTTCTATACATGAAGCCCTAGGTTCGATTCCTCAGCATCACAATTATAGAAAAGGCCAGAAGTGGTGCTGTGGCTCAAGTTGGCAGAGTGCTAGCCTTGAGCAAAGCGAAGCCAGGGACAGTGCTCAGGCCCTGAGTTCAAGCCCCAGGACTTGCAAACAAAACAAACAAACAAAAAAAAAAAAACCAGGGCTGGGAATATGGCCTAGTAGTAGAGTGCTTGCCCTGCATACATGAAGCCCTGGGTTCCATTCCCCAGCACCACATATATATAGAAAACAACCAGAGGTGGCGCTGTGGCTCAAGTGGCAGAGTGCTAGCCTTAAGCAAAAGGAAGCCAGGGACAGTGCTCAGGCCCTGAGTCCCAAGCCCCAGGATTGGCAAAATAAATAAATAAAATAAAAAGATTTGAAAATTAAAAGCAGGATAAGAAACTGAAAATTTTTCCTTCCGAGAAGATATATAAATACTCAGCACACTTAAAGAGAAAAATTGGGGAAGAAATGAGGATGGGTGGGACTGGGGGAAGGAATGAATGGATGGCTGTTCCTGTCTTTAAAACCCAAATCATGGAACCATTTGATTTGGTGTTTAATCTGCCCCTTTTCAGAGAAGGCAAAAATGTCTGTGGCTATAAAAAAAATTTGTGCAAAAAGAAAAAAAAAAGAAGAAAATTCACAAAGAGACACTACCTAACACTCAGAAGAATTATAATCATACAGACATATATAAAACACAAGTTGAGAGTACCAGAGAAAAGGATGCTCCCAAGCTGCTGGCAGGATATGAATGGAGCAGCCTCTGTGGAAAAGAGTTAACAGATGCAGCACTCCTCCATACACACCCCAAACAACCCAAAACATGGTCACACAAAACCTCCTACATGTCACAACCACTACTACTTAAAAAAGGCCTGTAGACTGACAAATGGCCATAAATTGCGATGTGAAATAGTATTTGAAAAGTAGGTAATTAATTATGACACATGCTGAGACATGTAAAACCTTACTCTGGGGTGTATACCTAAGAGTGGAATTGCTCTATCTTTAGTGTCATGCTAAGAAAAAAAAGCCAATCCAAAAGCATTATATGATTCCACTTAATGATGTCCAGATTAAGCAAATCTATCTCTCTGTCTAGAGAAACAAGACTTTAAAGTGGTAGACACTGGGAGTAAAGAGTGATAAAGAGGTCTAGGGTTTCTTGTTTGTGACTAAAGTGTTCAAATGCTGATTGCTACAATGAATGCACAACTCTGTGAAAATACCAAAATCTATTCATTTGCATACTGGAAGAAAAACAAGGTCTCCCTATGTAGCCTAAGCTTTTTTGTGATCCTCCTGCTTCAGCCTCCAGAGTACAGGGATTACAGGCCACCACAATGCCCAGCTCATTACACACATTAAGTGGGTGAACTTTATGGAATGTAATATATACATATGTATGTGTGCGTGCGCGCGAGCACACTTCCCTAAGAATAAACTTATGACACAATGTGCTAGACTGCAAAACAAAAATGTTTACAATAATTTTTAAAATTGAAGAATGCCAAGCACTGAATTCAAGCCCTAGGACCAGAAAAAAAAAATTGAAGAATGTTTAGTCAGGTGCTGGTGGCTCGTATCTATAATCCTAGCTATTCAGGAGGATGAGATCTGAGGATTGTGGCTCAAAGCCAGTCCAGGCAGGTAAGTCTATGAGACTCGAATCTCCAATTAACCACCAGAAAACCAGAAATGGTGCTATATTTCAAAGTGGTAGAGTGCTGGCCTTAAGTGTAAAAGCTCAGAGACAGTGCCTAGGCACTCAGTTCAAGCCCTACAACAACAACAAAAAATTCTTTTATGTACTTCAGCACTACGAAAATGCCAGTTCTCACGCAGGCTATGGATTTGTATGCCTGTAATCTCTGCACTTGGGAGTCTGAGGCAGGAAGATCCCAGGTTCAAGGTCTCTGGTAGAAGCGATAGACAATTGGGTCTTTTCAGAGTCTATATGTACCACACAAAGATCAAACTGCATAGGTTGTTAGGAGAAAGTCTCTTAAGCAAAGATACTGAAGGAACAACAAAGTCAGAAAAACCAAGCACTGGGTTTGGGCCTCTCATATGTAATACAGGTAATATAACAAAAGCTAACAAAGCAAAACAAAAAAAGATACCCAAAACAATCCCAAAGAACTGGGCTGGGAATATGGCCTAGTGGCAAGAGTGCTTGCCTCGTATACATGAGGCCCTGGGTTCGATTCCTCAGCACCACATATACAGAAAATGGCCAGAAGTGGCGCTGTGGCTCAAGTGGCAGAGTGCTAGCCTTGAGCAAAAAAGAAGCCAGGGACAGTGCTCAGGCCCTGAGTTCACGGCCTAGGACTGGCCAAAAAAATAAAAAAATAAATCCCAAAGAACTAACTTTGACACTCATATTGTCAGATACCAAAACAGGAAATAAAAACACGTCATCAGGCACCAAGTGGTTCATATCTGTAATCCCAGCTACTCAGGAGACAGGATCTGAGGATTGTAGTTTAAAGCCAGCCCAGGCAGAAAAATCCCTGTGAGATTCTTATCTCCAATTAACCACTCAAAAACTGGAAGCGGTGCTGAGGCTCAAAGTGGTAGAGCATTAACCTTAAGCAAAGACAGTTCAAGGACAAGGCTAACGCCCTGAGTTCAAGCTCCACGACTGATCAAAGAAAAGGCCAAACAAACAAAACACCTAGTACTAGTACAAAAGTTTTTCTCAAAAATGAACATAAAAAAATTGGGTATGGGCTGGCCACTGGTGGCTACTCAGCAGGCTGAGATCTGAAGATCAAGGTTCAAAGCCAGCCTACACAGGAAAGTCTATGAGACTCAATTCCAATTAACCATCAAAAAGCCAAAAGTAGAACTATGTTAGCTCAAGTGGCAGAGCAACAGTCGAAGAAAAAAATGGAGGGACAGTGCCTGAGACCCTGAACACAAGCCCTAGTATCAGCGTGCACACACACACACACACAAAACAAAAATAATTTTAAAAAATAAAGAAAAAAGTTGTGTGTGATGTTGCATGCTTATAAACCCAGCCATCTGAGACACAAAGACAGAATAGAGTTTGAGGCTAGCCTGAGCGACAGTAAGACACTGTCTCCAAAGAAAGAAGACAACCAGATACAAAGATATTAGAGAAACAAATTCATATATATTCAGTCACATCTTTTTATTCTACATAACCATAGGCAGAGGACAGTCTTTTCAATAAGCAGCATCATTTAACTTTTTAGTCATATGGGAGAAAATAATGTGAACTTTGATATGCCCTCCTAATTATACCAACATGGATTCAAATCCAGATAGACCAGAGACTGCTGTAGACTGAACCATGGTTCTCACAAATGTCTGTGAAGCCATAACCTCCAGTCCTTCAGAAGGTGACTGCGTTTAGAGACAAAGCACTTAATAAGACGATTAGGTTGAAATGAGGCCAGTAAGGTACCTCTAACTCTATGTCCAGTGTCTTCCTAAAAAGAGAAAATTTGGACATATACAGACACCAGAAATGTACTTACACAGAGGAGACCATGAAAGACACAGCCATGCACAGCCAAGGAGGCCCCAAAAGAAGCCAAATCCTCAGACACCTTGAACTTGGGCTACCTTTCCCCAAAACTGTGAGAAAATTAATACTACTGTTTAAGCCACCCAGCCTCTGTTATTGTGTCCTGGAAGACTTAGCAAACTAATACAAGACTACATTTTTAAAAGGAAACAATAAAACATTTGAAAGGTAATAGATGAGTATTTTTAAATTCTTGGGTAAATAAAAAAAAATTATTTAATCAGGAAACAAAAGCATTCTTCAGCCAGGCACTGATGGCTAATGCCTATAATCCTAGCTACTCAGGAGGCTGAGATCTAACTATTGAAGTTCAAAGCCAGCCCAAGCAGGAAAGTCCATGAAACTCTTATCTCCAATTAACCACCAGTTAACCACCAGAAAACCAGAAGTACTGCTATGGGACTCAAGTGGTAGAGCGCGAGCCTTGAGCTGAAAAACTCAGGGAAAGCATCCAGGCCCGGAGTTCAAGCCCCATGAGCAACAACAACAACAAAAAAGCATTCATCATAAAGAAATAGAGGGGGCTGGGAATATGGCCTAGTGGCAAGAGTGCTTGCCACCTATACATGAAGCCCTGGGTTCAATTCCCCAGCACCACATGTATAGAAAACGGCCATAAGTGGCACTGTGGCTCAAGTGGCAGAGTGCTAGCCTTGAGCAAAAAAAAGCCAGGGACAGTGCTCAGGCCCCGAGTCTAAGACCCAGGACTGGCAAAAAAAAAAAAAAAAGAAAGAAAGAAAGAAAGAAAAGAAATGAAATAGAGAAGCTCGGCATGGTGGAACACACCTATAATCTCAGCACTGAGGGGGCTGAGGCAGTGGGACCTCATGTTCAAGACCAGCTTGGGCTAGTGAGACAACTGTCTCAAATATAAAAGGGGATGGGGAAAATGCAGCTCAGTGGTCCAATGCTTGCCTAGCCGGTACAAGGCTCTGGTTTGGTCTCTTAAATAAGTAAAATCAAAATCTGATAAGCTGTAAAATTCAGAACATCTGCTTTCCAGTTCATCATTTGAAATTTTGAAAAAGAAAAAAAGTAACCAGCCAGTGGAAGAGGATATTTTCAATACCTTTATCTAATAAAGAATTAGGAAAACTCATATAATCAAAAAGAAAAGGAGTATCCCTTTAAAACTATGAGAAAGATTAGAGAAAGTAGCTTTACAGCCAGTAAACATCATCAAAAGCATTCAACATCATAGCCAGGGAAATGCAAATGGAACCACAGTGAGTAAGGCAACAGCACACCCTACCACAAGAGCAGATCCTGACACTGGTTCAGGCAGAGAAGTTGACAAGCAACTAACCTCCCACACTCTGCAAAGGAAGCATTAGCAGCTGCAGGCTTACCTAGGAGTAGGTGTATTAAGCACTCTAAAGTTCCCTGTCTCAAATAGGATTTTTCCAAAAACCTCTTACCTCTTTCTGAACAATCCTAAAGTTTTCAAGAAGTTTACATTTTTCTTCAATTAGTCCAGAAAGCTCTAGGGCAAGCTTTTTTTCTCTTCCTTAAAAAAGAAAAGTCAATATTATCATGAATAAACTATTATATTTTCAAATTATACATCATAGTGATGAAATCTAAAGTAGAAAAACACCTGCTTACCTATATAAAGCCGACTTCTAACCTAAAAGAAATTTTTAACAAAAACATTACATTAGAACAAATACATATTCAAGGAAATCTAATTTATTTAACTTTCACTCCCAACTTTAAAATAGTAGGTTACTCATTATCTTATTATGAATGAGTTAGCCAATGAGAAAAAAAACCCACTGAAGATTTCCATTGCATATTATCATAATCAAGGCTCTGTTGTATAACTTCACTGGAAAGATACCTATTTAATTTCATTTAACCCATGCTTACCCAAACATATTTGGCTTTAAGTCAAAGTATTTTAAAAAGCCTTTCTAATCATGTCACCATGAGCTACAGAACAGATCTGAAAGAACTCTTAGGAAACCACAAACTAACCCTGTTTCTTCTTTAGCTTTCAAATAATGAAGGGGGCAGAGTAGTAAATTCACTAGTAAGAGATTAGGACGAGGTAACATGACCAAGTAGAAAAGACAAAATTTAAGTCACATACAGAATGTATCCATAGCTAGATGTGTTTCTGAGACAAAATGTCACAAATACACAAGAGACATGGGTAAGAATGGACACAGCAAAACTGCATATCACAAAAAAGGCCTGGAAACAACTCACATGCCAAAGGCCAAAAAATTTATACAGATAAACTATAGCATATTTTCTAAAAAAAATTCTCTAGAACTTTATTCAAACCAGTTCAAGCCCCATGGCTGACCAAAAAAAAAAAAAAAAAGGCATTTTTCATAAAGAAATAAGAGAAACTAGGCATGGTGTAACACATCTATAATCTCAGCACTGAGGGGGTAGAGGCAGGGGGACCTCACGTTCAAGACCAGCTTGGGCTAGATAGTGAGACACTATCTCAAAAATAAAAGGGATGGGGAAAATGCAGCTCAGTGGTTCAATGCTTGCGTAGCATGCATGAAGCTCTGGGTTCGATTCCATAAACAGGAAAAGCCACAAGTGACACCATGGCTCAAGTGGTAGAGTGCTGACCTTGAGCAGAAAGAAGCCAGGGACAGTGCTCAGGCCCCAGGCCTGGCCAAAAAGAAAAAAAAATTGGTGTTTTTTTTTTGCCCAGAAAAATTCCTCTGAATCCATGTTCAATTGTGAACTTCTTTCCTTAAATTAGCAAACATGTCTCTCATATTACTGCTTTATTCCAAAGAGAAAAAGACGATTATCTTAGTATATGCTGGTAACTTACCGATCGAAAACTTCGCCATAAAAACAAGGCAGCAGCAAAAAGCCCACCGAAAGCTACACAGATGACCAACTCCCATGGGAAGCCATAGGGGTTTGGGCCTGGTCTCATATCTTCAGGCAATGCTGCCACAACCTTGGAAACAAAGACACTTGTTACCTACAAGAAATGTACCTCACTGAGACAGACTTGCAGTGAAAGAATAGAAAAGATTTTCCCAAGAAGATGGGGCCTGAAAACAAGCAGGAATAGCCGTACTCATATGACAAAGCAGATGAATCTCAAATAACAAATAGGCTAAAAAAGAAATCAGAAAACAATGCCCTCAAAAAAAAAGTAAATAGTTAGAGATAAATGTAACTAATGAGGTGAAAGGCCTCTATGATGAAAACTACAAAGCCTTGAAGAATACTTCATCAGAATATGGTTTTGTATTGGGTTTTATTTTGTTAGTCATGAAGCTTGAAGTCTGGGCCTAGGTGCTGTCTCTGAGCTTCCCCCGCCCCCACTCAAGGCTAGCACTCTACCACTTTGAGCCACAGTGCAACTTCTGGTTTTCTGGTGATTAACTGGAGATAAGAGTCTCAGAGATTTTTCCAAGGCAGGCTGGCTTTGACTGAGATTCTCAGATAAAGCAGCTAGGATTACAGGTGTGAGCCACCAGTGCCTGGCTGAGAATATAAGCTGTTTTTATTTGTTTTCTTTGTTTTTGCGGGGTCTGGGGCTTGAACATTAGAGGCCTGAGCACTGTCCCAGAGACTCTCTGTGCTCAAGGCTAGCACTCTGCCATTTGAGTCACAGCATCATTAAGGGCTTTTTCTGTTTATGTGGTACTAAGGAATCAAACCCAGGGCTTCATGCATGCTAGGCAAGCACTCTACCACTAAGCCACATTCCCAGGCCACGAATACAAGTTTTTGACACATTCCCTGATGATCTTCTGAGTACCACTGGTGTTTGTGGGGATGCCTCCTTTCTAGTCTCTAATCTCACCCATATGAATCTTCTTCCTCTTTTTTTTTTTTTGGTCATTTCTGCTGCTTTAACTCTGCCACTAAGCCACATTCCAGCCCCTTCCACTTTCTTTAGGTTAGTTTAGCTAAAGGTTTGCCAACTTTTATTTTTTGCAAAGAACCAACTTCTGGACATATATTCAAAAGCATCTAAGTCAGCATATAATATACATACCGGCCCATGATCTTTATAGCAACATTATTCACAGTAGGCACTATTCACAAAATCAGCTGAGGTACTTACTAAATGTATAAATTAAATGTGATGCATATAAACAATAGGGTATTATTCAGAATAAAGGAGAATGAAATCTGTCATTTGCAGAGAAATCCATGGAACTAGAAATCATATAAAGTTGATTATCACTCTAACGACCCAATTGTCCATCCACTGTGACATGGAAGCAGAATATTATTAGCATAACAGAATATTGTTCGGTCATTAAAAGGAAATACTATTGGGGCTGGGGATATGGCCTAGTGGCAAGAGTGCCTGCCTCATATACAAGAGGCCCTGGGTTCAATTCCCCAGCACCACGTATACAGAAAATGGCCAGAAGTGGCGCTGTAGCTCAAGAGGCAGAGTGCTAGCCTTGAGCAAAAAGAAGCCAGGGACAGTGCTCAGGCCCTGAGTCCAAGCCCCAGGACTGGCAAAAAAAAAAAAAAAAAAAAAAAGGAAATACTATTACATGCTCAAATATGGATGAACCTTGAAAACATGCTTAAGAAGCCATACCAAAAAAAAAAATCTAGGATTGTATTTACATGAAGTATCGAGGATAAACTTTCAGAGAAACAGAAGGTCAAGTAGTTCTGCAGAGATGGGAGGAGGGGAGAAGCACAGCTCCTAATAATACTCAGTTTCTCTGGAGAGGTGACAACAATGTAGTAATTGCACAACATAGTGAATACATGAAAAAAAAATCACTGAACTGAGCTGGGAATGTGGCTTAGTGGAACAGTAATCGCCTTGCATGCATGAAGCCCTGGGTTCGATTCCTCAGCAACACATACATAGAAAAAATCCGGAAGTGGCGCTGTGGCTCAAGTGGTAGAGTGCTAGCCTTGAGCAAAAAGAAGCCAGGGACAGTGCTCAGGCCCTGAGTTCAAGCCCCAGGACTGACAAAAAAAAAAAAAAAGACACAGGGACTACGCATGTGGTTTAGTGATAGTGCTTGCCTAGCATACATGAAGCTGTGGGTTCAATTCCTTGTTACCACGTTATCCAAAAATAAATAAAAACCAATATTCTACTGTACTACCTAAAACTTAAAAAAACAATACAGACTATTGTTTACGATATAGGGGAATATTTACAATCTGGAATTATCTCTGAGCCACAATATGCTTCTCTTCCTAAAAAACACCATCAGTGAAAGAATTGCCAAGCCTCTCTCCAACTCACCATTCTGAGTGAATTCTCAGATCCTACTACTCATTTCTCCTTCACTTGATTGGAGTTTTGTTCCCCTTACATTTAGCCTTCAGGAAGCTCTATTTGAACCCTAAGTCTACCCACTGAAAGCCTAATCTAGCAGCTCTCCGGCACCCTGCAGAAGCACTTGGATGATACTTGTCTCCAGTAAGCACCATCTTATCCTCAAAAGTAGCACCGCTCCTGGTCCTGCAGACTCCAAGCTGTTACCTGCCTCCTTCATTCAAGCTATTTGCTCAGCCTGGAAAGGCTTTCCTAACCACTCAAGAAAGTCAAATAGCTCCCTCCTCTCCCTTTATTATGTATGCTTCCGTAAACTACTTTGGACAAATTTCTCCCCCTTTCTCCAACATGATGCTAATGATCAAGACTATATCTTAGTTCATTTAAAATCCCCCTAGAGCTGTCCCTTCCACTCCCATGTATGTGTTAATACACGTGTGAACATACACAGAAGTGAATGAACAGCACCTTTCAATTCCCATTACAAGAAGATAATCATAATTGCCTCTATGTGGCCTTTTGAAAAATAACGCAGGTTTTTAAATTTACTTTACTATTATTATACAGGTGATGGACAGAGGGTTTACATTTACACGCATCAGGTAGGTAATAAGTACGTGTCCTCTTGTACAGTGTCATCTGTTCCCCCATATGATGCAGCTTTTTAGAACAGCAATGTAAAGGCTCCTTAGGCATGTCAACAAACATACCTGCAAACACTTGTGATGAAAAACCTCTGCAACCTCATTATAAATGCAAACCAAAACATCAAATTTTGAACACTGGGAACTTTCCATCCCTAGGCTTGACACGAACATGATCTGGTACATAAAACCAGGCAAGGGACAGTCTCACAGCAAAACACAGCAAAAGAAAAATAGGTACCCGTCTTTCACTGAAAGAAAATGCAGAATTAGGACCCCAACTCCCGCCCAGGCTCGGGTGTGCTTCCCACGGCCACAAGTTCCCTCCCTCCGCGAGGAAGTCATTTCGGAGGACGGCTCCCCGAGTTTCTCACCGACGTGGGGAACCACGTGTGGCGGGAGCCCGGCTCCCACATCCATAACGCGGCGGACGGGTTGGGCTAATTCATTCGGGTGACCCCGAGGCACCCGCGACACCTTCGCAAAGTCCACCGAGCAAATATTCCCTTCGCCTCCCCAGTCTCCAGGCTCCGGGCACCCTGAGAGGCCCACCGTGGCCCCGGGGCGCCGCGTCAGGTGCGGGTGCACGGGTGGGGGGCGCCGCCCACTGAGCCCCCGAAGCCCGCCCGCAGCTTCCCCACCCCCGCGGGCGCCCGGGCCGCGTAACCCCGATCGCACCCGGACTCACCCTACGTAGTTCCTCCACCACCAGCCCCAAGTACGGCTGAGGGGCGACCTTCAGCCCCTCCATGGTGCCCCCCGCAGTCGCCACGGCAGCCACGGCCTTGCCCGGCCACCGCAGGCGACACGGAACCCTCAGCCTGCCGTCCGGAACCCGAACACTCACCGGGCGGCCGGAACGAACCACTGCGGAGCCGGCTGAGGGGGGAGCGGAGAGGGCGACGCGGGCGCCGGCCCGCCGCACGCGCCCGCCCCCGGACCGCAGGGGCAGCCTCGGCCCCCAGGCGCTGCCTTCCACGCTGGGCCGCGCAGTTGCGAGCTCGCTCCCCACGCGCCCCGGCTCCTCCGCTCCACGCCCCCCTTCCCACCCCTCGAGTTGGTTTCGGCCAGGCCGCCGCGGGGGAGGCGGGACGCGCGCCGCGGTGCACTCCCCTCCGTCCGCGAGCGAGGCTGGTAGACGTGTCCGGCTCGTTCTCTCTTAAAGGGGCCGCGGCTCTACCTGGCCATCCGGCCCTGCAAGTCTTGGTGTTCAGAGCGAGAGCGGCTGGAGAACGGAGTTCCGGCCTCCAGCTCCGCCAGCTGCACTGTCTTGCACACCACATCTATGGCTCAGGACCCCAGCTCGGAGAGCAGCGAGGCCCCTTGCCTTGCACACCCTCGACCCCGGCCCCCAGCGTGGTCCGCGCCGCTGCCATCGGCCACCTGCGTGCCGCGCCAGCCCCGACCCCCTCGTACCCCAGGGGACCCCGCCGGAGCGAGGACACCCGCCACCGTCATCGCGCCTGTCCGAAAACGGCCTGCGGGCGCGTGCCGGTGCGTCCTGCCAACCGCGTCGGGACTTGGGACTTTGGACGCCGAGGCGCGTCCCGGGTCAGCTGTGGTCCGAGTGGAGTTTAACCTCTCCCGGCCTAGGAAACCCCGACCCGATCCGCTGTGCCCAGGGAGGGCGCCGGGGCCACTCCCCTGACCTACCTGGGCCCTGGCCAGGGCCCATCCACCCTGAACTCCACCAAGCTCCAAGGTCCTTGGCCCATCGCGTTGATGTTGTGCTCTGGGAACAGCAGCTAAAAGTAGGACCCTATTTTTAGGGCCCTGGCTAAAGTAGCCTGAGATATGGATTTCAGATGGCACAGGTGTAAGATAAGCCATCTCCTCCTTATATGCCTCTTGCTTCCCAGCAAAAACGTTCTAATGAAATTCTGCCTTCTTACTCCTCTTCAGTGAAACTCAAAAATGAAAACTGGATACTTTCTGAACAAATCGCCCAACACACAACAGAATCTCACTCCTTAGGAAACTTCCCTAAGAACTTATAGTAAGTCTTATGCATTAAACCAAACTAGCAAAAAGTAAAAAGTCAAGACGTTGGATGGCGGTGGGTCATGCCTGTAATCCTAGCTACTCGGGAGACTGAGATCTGGGGATAACAGTTCAAAGCCAGCCTGGGCAGGAAAGTCCCCATGAGTCTCTTATCTCCAGGTAACCCAAAAACTGGAAGTGGAGTTGTGGCTCAACTGGTAGAGTGCTAACCTTGAGCACAAAGAGGCTCAGTGCCCAGACCTTGAGTTGAAGCCCCACAACAACAACAAAAAGTCAATAATGCCCAAGGTGACAGCAGGTTGCTCTCAAGACCAACACTCAATCTAGTTTTACAGAAAACAAGCTGCTCTCTATGCCACATCAGCCTTGAAGTTTGAGGAACTGCCAGTACCAGGCAGTGGCAGATATTGCTTCATAATTCACCATTTTAAAGGTATTACACAACATTCGTGTTTGTCGGGAAGACAGGAAAATTAGTTTCTGTAAATATTGAAGTCAGAAGAGATGCATAATCCAAATTTTATCTTTAGAATTCCAAAGACTCTTAAAGCAATATATGCCTCAATTAGAACGCTCAATAAAAATCCTTCAATGAGTCCTCAAATTACTATGAGACTCCCGAATCATATTCAGCTTTTAGAACTTGTTAAAAAAAAAAGAAAGAAAGAAAGAAAGAAAGTAAAAGAAAAAATCCTTTGCCCAAGGAAAATGCTAAAGGCCCCAAAGTAAAGCTTAACAAACTCCATGTAAAATTCCAAACCTACTTTCTTCCATGTACTTCACAGTCACAAAACTTACCTCTTCTTCCAGATCTTTCAATTCCATTTCTCAGAAAGCTCCCATGAAAATGTCCTGACATGTAAATAAAGTTCTAAGTACTTCATATCCTTGAGAGAGATTTCAGATTCTAAGGCCACCTGTACTCTTATTTCCACACTGTCTGTAATCCTGTTTTGACACTTATGAAGGGGTGCTACAGGTGGAGCTGTGACTACCAACCCATAATCCAATTTCATGGACCTATAACCTCTTTAAATCCATATACAATTACACACATACAAAACATACGTGCTGTATATATAATTTAAGTGACCTACACATCACTATCCTCTTAAAATCTGCAGTTGGACAGAAAAGTTAAATTTGATAAGTAACCATTAAGTGGAATGTTTTGTTTTGTAGTCAATTTATATAGAGTATGTATGAGCTTTTGCCACTTAAAAGGTATTCAAAGATTGTTTTTATAAGTAGACATTAGGTTTTACTGTCACTTATAGGATCTACTCTAAAGGAAATGGAGAATAAATACCATTAGTGTAACAGCTACCAGAAGACATCCAAGAATGTTGAAAATTGCTAACCAGTAAACCTCATTCACAATCTAGAAGCTGATTTCCCTTAAAAGGGCCCTATGGACACGCTGGAAGAACTAGTTATTCCCAGCTAATTAAACAGACCATGTTACAGAGGTCTAGTCCTTTGGAAGAAAATAAAAATTATTGAACTACAATGTCATTCTTTTTTCTTTTTTCTTTTGCCAGTCCTCGGGATTGGGACTCAGGGCCTGATCACTTTCCCTGGCTTCCTTTTGGCTCAAGGCTAGAACTCTACCATTTGAGCCACAGCGCCACTTCCAACTTTTTCTGTTTATGTGGTGCTGAAGGATAGAACCCAGGGCTTCACGCATGCTAGGCAAGCACTCTACCACTAAGCCACATTCCCAGCCCCCCTCCCTACATCATTCTTTGTATTACTGATGTGAGAGTTCTCAGAATACATTGAATTATCTCAAAATATATTGAATCAAAATTTACCTGTTGAACAAGAGCAGTGACATTTTATTGCTTATTCTACTTTTCAATGAGTCACTAATTAGGAGTATAAATGTTAGAACATATATGTATATATGTATGTATGTGTGTACGTATGTATGTGTATATATATACATATATATCATATACATTCCTCACTAATAAAGCAGATTTTGCTAAGTACTGTTGTCAGGCACCAGTAGATGCACTTAACAGATATGCTTCGATTGTTAGAATTGTAGATCTGTTAGGAGCTCTGGAACAGTAATTCTAAGAACTTATACCTGGCCCCATATAGGCCAAACAGTGGCCATGAATGTAGGTAATCATAGAGTTTGTGTCTACATAAATACATACCATTCCATCTGAACTTCTTATTGCCAGGTAAGAATGAGAGACTTAAGCTGGGCACTGGTGGCTCATGTGTATAATCCTAGCTATTCAGGAAGCTGAGATCTGAGGATCACAGTTTGAAGCCAGACAGGGCAAAAAAGTATGTGAGACTCTTATTGCAATAAACTACTTAGAAAAAGCTGGGATTTTTGGCACTGTGGCTCAAGTGGTAGAGCACTAGCCTTGAGCACAAAGAAGCTCAGAATAGCACCTAGGCCCTGAGTTCAAGCCCCAGGACTAGCCCCCCCCCCCAAAAAAAATGATTGAGAAATTTTTATTACAATAATCTAGTTTTCAAAAGAATCTAGAAATCTAGATTTTTTAAATTCACTTTTAGGTATTGAAAAATGATTCATTATTTAATGCATACGCCCATTTTTATAGCAACCTGTGATCCAGTTTCTGCTTCTGATTCTATGCTTTTAATACTGAGACACTTCCCTAAGAGAACAAGTAATTTTTAAAGGTCACAATAATTAAGTTTAAACATGATATTTTTCATGCCTAAATAATTCAAAGTGCTTTATGTAAAATGTTACCTGGCAATATTTACTATGTAACACAAGAAAGCATATTACTATAGACTTTGTTAGATAAGCACTTAATTTAGACCCAAAGGCCATATAATGATTAGTGAAATATTTTTTGAGTCCCTTAACTTCACTGGACAATTTGTGGTGGAGGGGTTGAAGAAACAGTAGCTATATCAAGAGTACTCACCAGTAAGTAGAATTAATTTAATTCTAATGAAATGGAATTCTGTTGTAGTTATTTTTACAATTATTATTGTCATTGGTTTTTCTTTTCTCCTAACACAGAGAAGATTTCTGGCTAACATCTTAAGTCATCTTCAAGACCAAATCATACAGAAAAAAATGATGATTTATCTGGACTCACTTATCATATTATACCCTCTCTCTAGAACCTAGCCAAAAATAGACAAACAAACCTAAAAGCAAAATGACTTATGTTATTACATCCACTTTTCACAGAGATTTGTCACAGCCACCCTTGCAAGAAATCTGTTATGATTATTTTCACTTTCTTCTTCAGTTCTTTTCACCCTCAATCAGTTATTAAATCAAATGAACTCCAGTTGTAATAAACCAATGCATTGTAATCCCAGCTATTCCAGAGACCGAACTGAGGAAGAGTGTTGTTTGAAGCCAGGCTGAGGAAAAAGTGAGACCTCCAACTCAATGAACAAGCTGGGGACAGGGGCCAACATTTGTAATCTCAGCCAGATAGAAGGAATGTTTTCTGAGACTGATCCAGGCAAAAAGCACAAGACCTATCTAAAAAATAACTAAAGCAAATAGGACTGGGAGCATACATGGCTCCGGTGGTGAGTGCTAGGTCCTGAATGAAACCCTAGTACTGTCAAAAAAAAACCCAAACATTTAGATTTTCCTTCCAATTACTTCAACAGCCACCATCAAATTTTAAGATATTTTAAAATGTGGCTCACATGTCATATTAATTAATCAGATATTTTAAAAATAAAAACTCCTCAACACTACTGATGCAACAAAATCTTCTTATAAAGAAACTGTGTGGGGATGGGGATATGGCCTAGTGGCAAGAGTGCTTGCCTTGTATACATGAGGCCCTGGGTTCGATTCCCCAACACCACATATACAGAAAACGGCCAGAAGTGGCGCTGTGGCTCAAGTGGCAGAGTGCTAGCCTTGAGCAAAAAGAAGCCAGGGACAGTGCTCAGGCCCCGAGTCCAAGGCCCAAGACTGACGAAAGAAAGAAAGAAAGAAAGAAAGAAAGAAAGAGAAGAGAAGAGAAGAGAAGAGAAGAGAAGAAAGAAAGAAAGAAAGAAAGAAAGAAAGAAAGAAAGAAAGAAAGAAACTGTGTGTGGGCTGGGAATATGGCCTAGTGGCAAGAGAGCTTGCCTTGTATACATGAAGCCCTGGGTTCGATTCCCCAGCATCACATAGAGAAAATAGCCAGAAGTGATGCTGTGGCCCAAGTGGCAGAGTGCTAGCCTTGCACAAAAGGAAGCCAGGGACAGTGCTCAGGCCCTGAGTCCAAGCCCCAGGACTGGGAAAGAAAGAAAGAGAGAGAGAGAGAGAGAGAGAGAGAGAGAGAGAGAGAGAGAGAGAGAGAGAGAGAGAGAAAGGAAGAAAGGAGGAAAGAAAGAAACTGTGTGCATGTAAGATTTCAAAGAGAAATCAATATTGTAAGAAGTTTATATAGGATAAATCTACTCAAGCATATGTTGAAATCTTCTACTTAATAAAACAAGTAAAATTATTGCTAAACAAAATTGTAAAGCCAGCTTACCCTTTCTAGCAACATGATAACTGATGAAAATGCAGAATTCATGAAATTGTAAATGTCAATTTGAAATAAGTACTTCAGAATCCAAAACCCTGTAACATCATCTGTTGATTAACCAAAAAAAAAAAAACAATAAGTTAAAGTTTGCTATGTAAATTTGAGTGCATTTCTTCCTTAAGTGGTGAATTGGAGAAGGAATACCCCATTATTACCTTTCTGGAGAATGTGGTTTTGCAAAGATAAAGCATTATCAAGGGAAGCCACCTGGCTGCTTTGGATAAAGTTTTCCACAGATGTATCTGTTTCCCACTGCTCGGACCCTTCAAGGTCTCCCAATGATGTTAGTTGTTCAGCATTTTTACAAGATGAGGTTTGGCCATGTGTTTTTTCAGGTATTCTCTCGGGTAAGTCTATTTCAGAGATAATAAATAAATAAATATAAATAGATAGATAGATAGATGGAAATGTCTTTGTGAAAATACTTGCTTTATATGGGCATCCCTTTATTTTTCTCAGAGATCGTTCTTTTTTTTTTTTTGGCCAGTCCTGGGCCTTGGACTCAGGGCCCGAGCACTGTCCCTGGCTTCTTCCCGCTCAAGGCTAGCACTCTGCCACTTGAGCCACAGCGCCACTTCTGGCCGTTTTCTGTATATGTGGTGCTGGGGAATCGAACCTAGGGCCTCGTGTATCCGAGGCAGGCACTCTTGCCACTAGGCTATATCCCCAGCCCTCAGAGATCGTTCTTGAACTTTTGTCTTCCTCTGTGAGGAAGAATGCACAACAGCTTAAGGGTAGCCAGCATTTGTTTCTGTTGTGGTGCAATAAATTACCACAAGCTTCCTGGCATGGTTTGTAGAAATATATATATATACGTATATATGTGTATATACGTATATATATATATGTATATTACAAGTGTGCACATAAATCCAAATGTACCGGACCACATTCCTACTGGAACTCTAAAGGAAAATTTTTGCCTATCCTTGCCTTTTCTAGAAGCCTCCTACATTTGTAGCCTACATCTCTTGAGCTCAGGATCCTTAAGCACATCTGCAAAGTCGTGTGTGTCTGTGTGTGTGTGTTTGTAATTTTATTGTTATTAATATCTTGTACAGAGGGGTTGCCATTTCATAAGTCAGGTAATTTCTTATTTGGGACAATGTCACCCCTTCTTTGGCTTTCCCCCAGTTACCTCTCCTATCATTACCCACAGGTTCCATAGGTCATTTTCCACATAGAGTATACAGAATCACACCATGCAAAGTCCAGACCCTGGCACCATGGAGGGACCTTTATTCAACCTACAACCTAGCCTCGCCTTTATTCCTTGGCCAAGAAAGAATTATAAAAGCTGTACAATTGCTGAGGAGGTAGCTTAGTGGTAGAGTGCTTGCGTAGCATGCATGAAGCCCTGGGTTCAATTCCTCAGTACCACATAAACAGAAAGCGTAGCATGCATGAAGCCCTGGGTTCAATTCCTCAGTACCACATAAACAGAAAAAGCCAGAAGTGGCACTGTGGCTCAAGTGGTAGGGTGCTAGCCTTGAGCAAGACAGGGGGAAAAAAAACTCCATTGTATTCAATTTTTCACTTTTTAATCTTAAAAACCATGATTTAAATAAAAATAATAAACTGGAGATGGTGGTGCACAACTGTAATCCCATCAATCCTGAGGATGAGGCAAGAGGGTTGTGTATTGAAAACCAGCCTAGGCTACATTACAGGACCCTGTCTCAAAAATAAGCTGAGTGCCAGTGGATTGTGCCTGCAATCCTAGCTATTCAAGAGGCTGAGATCCGAGGATCCCCATGCCCAGCCAGCTCAGGCAGGAAAGTTTGTATTAAGCAATCCTAGAACTTACAGCAGTTAATCTCCAGGTTCCAAAAGCTAGTCCCCTGTAGCATGCATGTCTGCCTCTTACACTAGAGAATATAAAAACAATTATCCCTCCAAAGTCTCACGAGATTGCTACAGAGGTAGAAGGTTCACTCCACTACTGAAGAAACTTTATATGCTATTGGCACAGGAAGGCGCCTGTCTCTTTAGGATGTTTGAAACAACTTTGGTAATGAAAAGGCGCCAATCAAGTGTCATGCATTTTTCTTTTTCTATTGTCTTACAGGTTCACTAATTTCACATTCAAGCCTTGGCTTCCCTGTTCATGCCATGTCCATTTATTATATAATTATTTACTCTATCAAATCACACCATTGAGAAAGTACATTAAAAGAGACAGTGGGGGGGGGGGGGGGGGCATGCCTCAGGTCATAGTGGCCAGCCAATGAGTGAAGAAAGCAAGCATCAGATACCCAATTGGAGTCCAGTATAGAACAAAAGGAAAGAAGGCTGGAAGTAAAGGAGGGAGGGAGAGAGGGAAAGAAAGAAAGAAAGATGGATGAGAGGAAGGGAAAAGGAGGGGAGAGGAAGGGAGGGAGGGAAGGGGAAAACCAGCTGAGCACCAGGGGCTTGTGCCTGTAATCTTAACTACTCAAGAGAAGGCTGATGGGCTGGGAATATGGCCTAGTGGTAGAGTGCTTGCCTCAAGAGAAGGCTGAGATCAAACCCAGCCTGGCAGGAAAGTCCATGAGATTCTGAACTCCACTGAACTACAAAAACAGAAAAGAGGCCAGAAGTAGAGCTGTGGCTCAACTGGTAGAGTACTGGCCTTGAGCACAAAAGCTCAGGGACAGTGCACAGGGCCAGAGCAGAAGAAAAAACAAAAAACAAAAAAACAACCCTGGGCACTGGTGGCTCATAGCTGTAATCCTAGCTACTCAGGAGCCTGAAATTTGAGGATTGGGTTTCAAAGCAGTTCAGGCAGGAAACCCCATGAGACTTTTACCTCCAATTAACCACCAAAAACAAAAAGCAGGGGTGGGGATATGGCCGAGTGGCAAGAGTGCTTGCCTCGTACACGTGAAGCCCTGGGTTCGATTCCCCAGCAACACATATATAGAAAATGGCCAGAAGTGGCGCTATGGGTCAAGTGGCAGTGTGCTAGCCTTGAGCAAAAAGAAGCCAGGGACAGTGCTCAGGCCTTGAGTCCAAGGCCTAGGACTGGCAAAAAAAACAAACAAAAAAAAGCAACAACAAAGTGCTACTGTGGATCACAGTGGCAGAGTGCTGGCCTTGAGCTAAAAATCAAGCTCAGGGGCTGGGAATGTTGCTTAGCAGTAGACTGGTCGCCTAGCATGCATGAAGCCCTCATTCCTCAGCACCACTTAAACGAAAAAGCCAGTAGTGGTGCTGTGGCTCAAGAGGTAGAGTGCTAGCCTTGAGAAAAAAAAAGAAGCCAGGAATAGTGCTCAGGCCCTGAGTTCAAGCCCTAGGACTGGGGGAAAAAAAAGAAAAAGCTCAGGGGCAGTGTTTAAGCCCTGAATTCATACATCATAACTAACCCTATCCACCACCACCCCAAAATGGTGTCTGATCTGATTTAGAGGAATTCTGATCACTTACATTTATAGATGTCATATATTTTAGAGGACATCGTGTTAGTTACTAATTAACTAGACTGGGTTGTGTAAAACAATGACACAAAGTAAGTCCAAAATGTGTTCTTTCCAGCTAGTGCTCTACTTGCAGCATTTTACCTATTAACTGGAGATAAGAGTCTCTCAGATTTGTTTGCCAGGGCTGACTTGACTGGCTTCAAATTGCAATCCTCAGATCTCAGAGTCAGCTTGGTTTTGAATTGACTAATCAAACCAGATTTTGTTTTGTTTCCAGACTGAATGTGAAAACCAAACATTCCTTTAGAATGTCAAAACTTTGGAACATGAGAATCTCCTTTCAACTAGCCTTTAATAATCTCTGCTGTTTGTTGTCATCCACCTTTCTCATTTGGAAAAGGATTGGAATCTAAATGTCCACATGCTGGAAGAGGGAGGATGTTGGTGAAATGCAGAGTTCACATTTGGAGGAATGGTTAAGGTGTGATACGCAGTTTCCTGGCCAGTTCAGAAAATCAACTGGTTCTAATGGAAAAGGGTTTCTCCTTCAGAGTTTTTGCACTGTTCTTGGCCTCTTATGAAAGATTTGCTGTCATTCTACAGCCCAATTGTTCCTGTATTATTAGTCAATATTTGCTAAATTTTCACATCTATCCATCATAGACACCTCAGTATGGAGATGTGCAGAAGCCAAGTAAAAGTTCCACACAGTTTTACAATCCTCGTGTTTTTTCTCTTTTTATTTGGATGTGGATCAGAGCGGCTGTTTTTGTTTCATTTTGTTTTGTTTTTACTTATTTATTATTTGTTCTGGTCTGTTTCTTAGCTTGTTTACTCAGGATACTTGACCCTCCACTACTTAAGCCACAGCACCATATCTCTGGCTTTTTGATGGACCTCACTGACTTTAAACCTGCTTGGACTGGCTTCGCCCAGCCTCCTGAGGTGGCTAAGATTATGGGGTGAGCTTCCAATGCCTGGGTTGTTTGGGTTTTAGTTAAGACTTTTGCTTTTGTAATCCAAGCTGTTCTAGAACTCGTGATCCTCTTGCTTCCCAATTTGCTGGCATTCCAGCTGTGCACCACTGTGCATGTCTGATCCACATTGTGTTGAATCCAAAGTTGCTAAATTTCCTGGACATTTAGAAATAGAAGTGTCGGGGCTGGGGATATAGCCTAGTGGCAAGAGTGCCTGCCTCGGATACACGAGGCCCTAGGTTCGATTCCCCAGCACCACATATACAGAAAACGGCCAGAAGCGGCGCTGTGGCTCAAGTGGCAGAGTGCTAGCCTTGAGCGGAAGAAGCCCAGGGACAGTGCTCAGGCCCGGAGATCCAAGGCCCAGGACTGGCCAAAAAAAAAAAAAAAAAAAAAAGAAATAGAAGTGTCCCTCTGATGTTCACTTTCTTCTTACTGCCCTCTGGTAAAAATCTCAGAACTAAGAGACTTGAAGAAAGCTGAAAAACCTTTTACCTTAGTCTTGCTTGAAATCCCTATTACCTTGTATACTTAAAAGCCTTGTTATTGTAGTGCTCCATATGAAAAGCAAAGCATAAATGCAAACCTCAAATTAAAAATTTTGAGAGGCAATGTATGGCGATACATACCTACAATCCAGCATTGGAAAGACTCAAGCGGGAATCATATCTCAACTTTGAGGCCAGCTTGGACTACACAGCAAGACTCTCCTCTCTCTCTCTCTCATCTCTCTCTCTCTCTCTCTCTCTCTCACAGACACCACACACACACACACACACACACACACACACACACACACTCCCCCCCCCCCCCCCGAATCATGGTTAAACTAACCTGGACCTGACCCTCATCTTCAATTAATCGCCAAAAAAGCCAGAAGTGGAGCTATAGCTCAGCGGTAGAGTACCAAGCCTTAAATAAAAAAGCTAATCAAGTCCCAGTATGGGCTCACAAAATAAAATTACAATTTATGTTCCAGAGCCAACTAGAAACTGACAAAAACGATGGTTGTTATGGGCTAAGGAGAGTTTAGGAAATGTGGAATTTCTCAACTTTTCTCATGTGTTGAAAATGAACTATGTGGGTGGGAGGGGAAAACTGGGAGGGAAGGAAGGGGTGACAGTGCCCAAAAAGATATGGAATCTTCATGGGGACATATAACTTTAACTCCTCTGTATGTAACCTTTATAATAATAATTTTCAAATGTTTTAATTATGTCAACAAATAAATTCTAAATCTTTTCATACCCACCTGACCAACGATGACCGCTTCTCAGTAGCATGGATTCTTCCATGTCATCTGTGGCATGAATTTCAATTGAAGACTCTTGCATTCCATCATTTTCACCTTTATTATTTTTATCCAGTATCTGATTCGAATATGGCAATTCTGCTTCCTCTGGAGTGTTCTGAACCTCCAGGGGTTATCAAAATTATATAAGATTTTCTTCAAATATAGTGTGGCATCAGAATCATCTGTTTCCTCTATGACTCCTTCCTTGTCTATTTGATCTTCTGCTTCCATCATTTTGATTATGTTTATTTCCTGTTCTTTTTCAGGCTCAAAATCACTGGCTGGAGGATGTTTGTGTTTATCTAGCCCACTATCACTGTTTTGTCCATCATCTGTTATCATTTTCTCTTCATCAGCATATACAAAGCCTAGCATGCCAAAACCAAAATCAAACCAACTTGACTTTTGAGCGGAGCTGTCGTTCATGATTGTGTCCTCTTTCTCTGTTGTTATTTCTGTCCATGGAACAGTGGCATCTTCCTCTGATGATTTAGCATCAGGAATATCTTGGAGTAGTGGATGGCTTTCTTTGGACAATAACTCAAGTTCTGTACTCTCCTCTCCAAAACCTAAATAACTTGTAAATCCACCACCAAACCAGCCAGTGGCTTGAGATTTGAGAGTGTGCTCTAGCTCTGCAGCTTGTTCTGAGTCTTCCTGTGTCACTGAAACAAGATGGGGTGGCTCTGACTCCAATTCAGATTCAGGTTCTGAGGCATGTTCTGTTTGGGACTCAGCATTGTGTGATTCCTCAGATCGTTTCCATCTTCCACTGCTAATTTTCTACTTTGAAAAGAGTTTTCATGTACAGATTCAATAACTGGTTCAAAAGCCTTGTCTTCAATTTGTTCTTCTCCCAGTCCAAACTGTCTCGTCCTTCAGGCAGGGTGGAGGAGGTCACGACACCTTCCACTTCTGCAATCTGGTCCTGCCCCTTCCAGCTGCCACTTCTTCCCAATCTCTTGGCTCTCTGGCACTTGGGATTTTTCAGGAGCCTCTGATGCTACAAATTGGTCTGGAAGTACAGTACTTGCAGAAGTTTCATAAAATCCAGACTGCCTTAGAAAATCACTTGCAAATGTACTATATTTTGGTCTCCATCTTCTTCATATGAATACATGTTTTCACCATTGCCGCTGTTTAACTCACTATCTTCACTTTCAAATATATAGCTCTCTCCATGAAGACAAAGAAAGTCAGATTCCTGAAAGAAAAAAAAAAACGTGATGGACATAAATGTACTCACCATGGTTTCCTCCCCAAACCATTCAAAGTGGATGACAATGATTTTCTTAAGATGATACAACCAGCTCAGCCACAGAGCAAAAGTTGAAATCAGATCGTCTCATCTTAAATACATTTACAACTGAAATACATATTACAAATACATATTAGAACTGAATTCTAGAATTGAATGTAGAAATGTAATGATAAACATCCTTTTGTGTAAGACTTATTTATTATTACATAGCTCAGAATCAGAAATTATCAATTGCTTTGATCTTGTACATAAATGCTGATGGCCAGACATACGTGTTCATACAACCTTGCAATTCCTACGATTATTCTGAGTGGACCTCATGGATTATGATCTGCATGTGGTCCTCCAATGGCTGTACGGAAATTCAACCCCCAATGCAACAGTGTTAGGAAGTGGAACCTAATGAGAAATGCCAGGGGAATACCAGAAATACCAGAGGGAATGAATGCATCCTGCTGTAATATAAGCAGGTTCATGATCATCAGTAATTCCTTTAGAAACATCACAGAGGGACTTTCTATGGCTATTATTTTTTGCTTTTTTTAATTGTTAATTTTTTTAGCAGTACTGAGCCTTGAACTCAGGTCTTTGTGCTTTGCTAGGAGAGTGCATCAGGATCTGAGCCATATGATATATGATATATATATCATGAAATGATATATATATGATATGTGATATATATGATATATGATATATATATCATATATCATACACACACACACACATATATATATATATGTCTTTACATTTAGTTTGAAAACTCAGCATACTTTTTTTTTCCTGCAGCTCTATGGAGGAATTAGCACAGAAAAAACTGCATGTAATTACTGTATCTAATTTAGTGATTTGGGGACAAATATAGTGAATTTTAATACTGATATTGAACATCACCACATCTAGGCAAATAAATAAACTTATTATGCCTAACATTTCCTGGAGAGAATAATATCGAAGCTGTGGACTAAGGGATAAGAAAGGAGGGGAGAGACAGGTGGAAGGGAGAGAAAGACGGAGAAAAACAAGAGAGGGATAACAATGTTGGACAAAGAAATGTCCTCATTGCCTTTCTTGTATAACTGTAAGCCCTTTCTACACATCTTACAATAAAAGTTGAAAACTAAAAATAAATTAAAAAAAAAACCAGGAGGCTGGGAATGTGGCTTAGTGGTAGAGTGCTTGCCTTGCATGCATGAAGCCCTGGGTTCGACTCCTCAGCACCACATACACAGAAAAAGCCAGAAGTGACCCTGTGGCTCAAGTGGTAGAGTGCTAGCCTGAGCAAAAAGAAACCAGGGACAGTGCTCAGGCCCTGA
This sequence comes from Perognathus longimembris pacificus, assembly GCF_023159225.1. NCBI lineage: Eukaryota > Metazoa > Chordata > Mammalia > Rodentia > Heteromyidae > Perognathus > Perognathus longimembris. The sequence continues at coordinate 13,246,127 of NC_063174.1, read as the reverse complement.
GTCCAAGCCCCCAGAACTGGAAAAAAAAGAAAAGAAAGAAAGGAAGGAATCCGGGCTGGGGATATGGCCTAGTGGCGAGAGAGCTTGCCTCGTATACATGAGGCCCTGGGTTCAATTCCCCAGCACCACATATACAGAAAAGGGCCAGAAGTGGTGCTGTGGCTCAAGTGGCAGAGTGCTAGCCTTGAGCAAAAAGGAAGCCAGGGACAGTGCTCAGGCCCTGAGTCCAAGGCCCAGGACTGGCCAAAAAAAAAAAAAAAAAAAAAAGAAAGGAAGGAATCCAAGAATGGTAATGCATGCCTATAATTCCAGCACTTGGGAGATGGGGACACAGGAATCATGACTTCGAGGCCAGTGTCCTACATAGAGTGACTCTGTCTCCAAACAAAAGCAAAAAAAAAAAGGAGGCTGAGCTCTAAGGATCACAGTTCAAAGCCAACCCTGCAGAAAAGTACCATGTGACTTTATCTCCAATTAACCACTCAAACACTGAAAGTGGCACTGTGACTCAAAGTGGTAGTATTCTAGCCTTGAGCAAACAAGCTCAGGGGCAGCACCCAAGCCATGAGTGCAAGCCCCACAATCTGAAGAAGGGGAAAAAAAGCCTAGTTAAGTGAAGAATGCAGAGAAAGCCTTCTAACAGGAAGAAGAAAGAGAGTGCAAAGGCCAGTTTGTCTGGTGAAAAAGGGAGATGGTTCTGAGGCAGCCGGCCGGGAGCGAAAGGAGAAGCACGAGCAGGGGAAGCTGATTCCAGACCTGGGAGGCCAGAAGGATGAAGGGCATTGCACCAGGTCCAGGGAAAAAGCCAAGAAGGGATTTAATGGCCTGAATTTTTTTTTTTTTTTGGTTTTTGTTTTTCCAAGATCCACTGCTTTTGGAGAATGGCTTGAAAGATGGGCAAATTTTAAGCAAGCAGAGCAGTTGGCAGTCTATTGCAGTATTATAATCAGTGGGACTCGGGCTACCATTCGAGAAGACAGTTTACCTACAGGTATATTATAGAGACAGAACTGAGGAGGACCAGTTATTCTACAGGAAACAGACAGCTGGTAGTTGATCCCAAGTTTGTGTTGGAAGAGCCAGACAATAGATAATTGAACTTAACTAAATAAGCTCACTTCATGCTGAGGTCATTTGTGGTCAATTGGCTTAACGTGGAATCTGAATTCAACTGACTGATCACGTTTTTTAGAGTTGTTATAAAGCTGATATACAGAGGAGTTAAAGTCACATAAGTAGGTATTGAGTACATTTTTTTGGACAATGCCACCCCTTCCCTCACTCTCTCCCAGTTTGTCCCTCCCATCCTCACCCACAAGTTGAATAGCTCATTGTCAACAACGTGTCTAGTGAGTATCACTGCTGCATTTGTTGACCCTTTGTCCCATGATTTCTGTACCCCCTCCTCTCCCCCAAAACAGATAAATGAACAAGACCAAAAAAGAAAAGAGTTTCCATCTCTTAGAGTTCATTTTGATAAATATTATTTTGTATGATGAGATGCACATAGGTATTGCCCCTTTGTATTCCTCTCCCATTTGGTCTCACTGCGTGTGAATGCCTACAGTCCTGTATAATTTATCATATCTAGGTCTACCTTCTCAATATGAGAGAAAACATATGCCATTTGTCTCCCTGAGCTTGGCTCCATACAAGTGTATACATTAAAAAGTTACCTTTTGGGGCTGGGGATATAGCCTAGTGGCAAGAATGCCAGCCTCGGATACACGAGGCCCTAGGTTCGATTCCCCAGCACCACATATACAGAAAACGGCCAGAAGCGGCGCTGTGGCTCAAGTGGCAGAGTGCTAGCCTTGAGCGGGAAGAAGCCAGGGACAGTGCTCAGGCCCTGAGTCCAAGGCCCAGGACTGGCAAAAAAAAAAAAAAAAAAAAAAAAAAGTTACCTTTTTTTTTCCAGTGGGACCAAAAGTTTCATTCAAGGGAGTTAAATAGCTCCCTGCTAGAGAAACTATTCCTCTAGCTCATAAGTCAGTTGTTTTTTAATTCCTGTTCTTATTATCAAGTTTAACATTATTAAGATTATGAAACTCCAGCCAGGGAGTGGATTATGGCCTAGTGGTAAAGTGCTCACCTCGTATACATGAAGCCTTGGGTTCAATTCCTCAGTACCACATACATAGAAAAAGCTGGAAGTGGTGCTGTGGCTCAAGTGGTACAGTGGTTGCCTTGAGCAAAAAGAAGCCAGGGACGTGCTCAGGCCCTGAGTTCAAGCCCCAGGACTGGCAAAAACAATAACAAAAAACTCCAGCCAGACACTGGTCCTGATTTCTCAAGAGGATGAAAGCTGACAATCATAGTTCAAAGTCAATTGAGGCAGACCAATCGCTGAGACTTTTATTTCCAATTACACAGCAAAAAGCCAGAAGTGGAGGTATGGCTCAAGTGATAGAGCACTGACCTTGAGCAGAAAAAGCCAAGCAAAAGCACAAGAACCTGAATTCAAGCCCTATAAAGGATATATAAACATGAGATCTAGGGAGTGTTGTAGGAATAAACTTCAACCTTAGTAGGACAATAGTGTACGTAATTATACCTGACACTCACATAGTGCTTACTAAGTGCAACTCTATGTACTTTTCGTATACTCATGTTTTCCTCAGTAAATTTGAAGTGACACTATATTACAGCCATCATTTCCATTTTACAGATGGCAAAATTAAGGCACATAGTGCCACTTGTACAGTGAGTCGTTGAGTCAGGCTTGAAACTCAGTCCATCCTAGTATCCATTCAACTGTCTGTTAATTGTTCAAAAAGTAAAATCCTTAACTGTAATCAGTTCCATCTTACCATCTTAGTCACATAAATTATTCCAAGAACAAGTCCTCCTCTATCCAAAAACAAATGTACTCACCTGACTTACATAACTGTAACCCCTTTGTACATCACCTTTATAATAACAATTTAAAATTTTATAATTTTCATCTTTAAAACATTTCAAAAATGAAAAAAGTCCTCAGGCCAACTATTTTATACATCAATTGTACATGGTACACAATCAATGGACACTTAGTCAAGAAAGTTCCATTTAGTTCACAGCTGAGAATGAGTTGACTCACTTTAGCTGATATTTCAACTTCTTCATGTATGAACACCTCTTGTTCCTGGACTGCATCTCTGGGGAAAAATCCAAAGTCTTTTCCTTTCTATCAAAACAAAGAAATGAGATTATCAAAGAAGACTGACCAAACAACGACTACTAAGCTCAATTTATCCCTGTGATGATAACTTTCATCTATATCAAGTCACAAAACATTAATTGGCAATCAATTGCCATCTAAAGAAAGTGAGTCCAGTAACTGGTGGCTCATGCCTGTAATCCTAGCTACTGAGGAGGCTGAGATCTGAGGATCATAGTTTGAAGCCAGTCCATGCAGGAAAGTCCATGAGACTTTCACCTCCAATAAAACTTCCCAGAAAAAGCTGAAGAGGTAGCTCAAGAGCTCAAAGAGACTCAGTGACCGCGCCTAGGCCTTGAGTTCTAGCCCCAAAAAGAAAGAGAAAAAAAAGATAGAAAAGAAAAGCAACAAAATGAAAGAACAAACATGGGTAGGAACATGATTTTATTATTAAAAAAGACAAGAATTTAAGGGCACAATGAGCTAAACTATAAAATGATACCATTTTAAATTAAACTTTAGAATGTGGGCTGGGGATATGGCCTAGTGGCAAGAGTGCTCACCTCTTATACATGAGGTCCTGGGGTCAATTCCGCAGCACCACATATACATCAAATGGCCAGGAGTGGCGCTGTGGCTCAAGTGGCACAGTGCTAGCCTTGAGCAAAAAGAAGCCAGGGACAGCACTGACACCTGAGTCCAAGGCCCAGCACTCGCCAAAAAAACAAACAAACAGACAAAAAAACCCTAAACGTCAGAACGTAAGTATCACACACACACACACACACACACACACACACACACACACACACATCTTCTTTAATGATCTTCTTTGCCCATGTGTTCTTACAATTTATACTAATAGACTTAAGATACCAAACAAGGAATGGGATGATAGCCTACATGGAGCTGTAATCTATGTGACATTTCCAAACTGTCACAATCAGATAAGAGCTTTTAACACTAAAGACTCACAAATGAATTCATCAAGATTGCAAAGGTCTACAAGTCCTTAAGGGAAGATTCAGTGCTAGTCAATCTTCCTGAACCTAAGTTGGTAACTAATTATATTAACCCCGATCAAGAGCATGTAAGACATTCTTTGTTTTTCTTTGTGCCAGACCTAGGGCTTGAACTCACATTCTAGGTGCTGTCACGGAGCATTTTTGCCCAGGCTAGCCCTCTACCACTTGAGCCACAGCTCCACTTCTGGCTTTTTAGTCATTAATTGGAGATAAGAGTCTCATGGACTTTTTTGCCCAGGCTGGCTTCAAACTTCAATCCTCATATCTCAGCTTCCTGAGTAGCTAGGGTTACAGTCATGAGCTACCAGTGCACAGCCATTCTAGTATTTTCTCTCTTAATAAACCAGGAAGAATGCTTTCTTTGCCTCTTAGGACACCTATTATGTTATTTCTTATACCTGCGTTATATTCTTCCAATGCCTTCGATATATAGGCATTTGTAATTCCTCATAAGTGGTAAGGAATGCTGGGCACTGCAAAACAGGGCAGGTCTGGCCAGGCAAAAGTTCAGCCCCCAGTTTCAGATAGAATTTGCTTCTCCAAACAAGGATCAAAAATCCCAGAAGGGAGAAGTTGGTGTGTTTGCAATGTGGAGAAGATGTTGCTCCTGCCTGTTCAGTTTGAGAGTAAATCACTTAGTGTAGATTGTTATTATGAAGCATAATAATACAAGCAATGATATACGCCATTTTCAACTGAAAACATTAATCACAAGTTTCCTCTATTGTATAATCTGAAAGAGAATTCATTCTTCCAGGTATCTCGATAGACTAGGAATTTGGGCCAAGTATAAGGGTCTCCCAATTAATAGTTGGTTTTCTATAAACAGTTTAAATACTTCACTTCCCTAGGCTACCAACTTTTCTGACGATCTTTTCAAAAACAATCCAGCCCTTAAAAAATATTAACTAAAACTTCTGAAGATATGGTTGGGTCCCACCACATAATCTATCTAAGTACCTCTAAAGTATCTCCAAATAAATAAAAAACTTAAGCTCAAAGAATCATAAATTCTCTGAGTACTGATGGCTCTCTCTCTCTTTCTCTTTGTCTCTCTCTCTCTCACACACACACAAACACACACACACACAATCATAAATGCAAACCAGGTACCAGGTGCTCACACTTGTAATCCTACTCAGGACTCTGAGACTAGACGATTGAGGTTTGTAGCCAATCTGAGCAAAAGAGTTTAAACAGCCAAAAGTCAGACTACAGGTATGGCTCAAGTGGTAGAGCACCAGCCATGAGCTACATGCCCTGAGAGAGCTCTAGGCCCTGATTTCAAGCCCCACTAAAAAAAAAAAGTATGTATGATGTGTAAAAAATAAGTTTAAGGTATTCCCTTTTTTCCTCTATCTCAAGGAAACTGTTTTCTCAAAGCTTTTTTCACAGGAATTTTGGAATCACTATTGTCTGTGTAAGGTCTCTTCGCTCTTGTACAGTCCTTTGAAATTCTTAGTTCTTTTAGAAAGGAAAAGCAGATATCCTTGGGCAAGTTGGTCATTTTTTTTCTACATCTAATTCTTACGACGAGATACTTACACTTCCTGCCCACAAATCTTCTCTCTCTCCCGAAAGTTTAATATAAACAGATATTTCTTCTCCCTCAGTGAAGTTCAGGTATCGGCAATCAGGTCCTGTGAAATCTTTCATGGCTAAGACTCTGCTGAGTAAAGCTATGTACCATGTGTAAAGAAAAACATACATACTTCAAATTAAAATGTTATTGTTCCTCTTTTGAACTACTTACTTTTTATTTAACGAGAATCGCCCAGGCTGGCCTTAAACTAGAGATTTCCCTGTCTCTGCCTCCCAAATTCTGGGACTATACACATGTACTACTCTGCCTGCCTCTTCTCCCATTTCCCTTCCTTTAATGCATCCTACATTTTGTTTTCCAGTGCTGGGCTTGAACTCCAGGCCTGAGCACTGTCAACTGAGTTTCTTTTGCTCTAGGCTAGCACTCTACCACTTGAGCCACAGTGGCTTTTCCTGTTGATGTGGTATGGAGCAATCAAACTCCGTAGGCCAGCACTCTACCACTAAGCCACACTCCCAGCCCCACACCCTACATATTTTGAAATGCTAATTTCTTTTTTTTTTTTTTTTTTGGCCAGTCCTGGGGCTTGGACTCAGGGCCTGAGCACTGTCCCTGGCTTCTTTTTGCTCAAGGCTAGCACTCTGCCACTTGAGCCACAGCGCCACTTCTGGCCATTTTCTGTATATGTGGTGCTGGGGAATCGAACCCAGGGCCTCATGTATATGAGGCAGGCACTCTTGCCACTAGGCCATATCCCCAGCCCTGAAATGCCAATTTCTTGACGTTCTTTACATTCTCAAAAAGCTACATGAACTTCACGATGGGAACAGAATGAAGCGCAGAGCTCAGTATTCAAGAATATCCATAAACGATTTTAAAAGAACCTCCTTCTATTCCTTTACACAGATGGGGCAGGGGCGGGGGAGACTCTAAGTAAGCTAGTAAATCTGTCATCTCTGGAATATGTCACCCTCATTCTTCAATCTGTAGCCAAGGGAACTTTTTACTTTCTTGTACTGTTATGTTATGTATTGTTATTTCCAGACATTGCAATAATCTAAGGAAAAGAATCCATCTCCAGCCACAAATGAGCCTGTTAGCTTAGGTGAGAGAGTGGAGCCAGGTTTGTACTGAAGATTTGCAGTACAAAGTCCTGTCTGCTAAGCGTTTCCTCCTGCTTTCCTCAGCCTAGAAAGCCCCGTCTCTCTTCATGCCAAGCTCATGTCCTGTTTCCTCCTTGAGGCTTTCGTCACCCCAGCCTTCTCCCAATGTCCACTTGACCTGGGGCCCTTCATGTGCACCACTGTGCTCTGCTTCGTGGTGATCTGAGTTATCACCATTAAGTGCATCGGACACAGAACCCACCACTCCCCTAGACCAAGCACCTTCAGTAACCATGAATGAATCCCATCGACCATGCTAGGGTCCACCCTCCAATTCAAAGACTCAGATAATAATAATCATAGCGGTGCTCAAATGATACTACATGTATAAAAGTAAAACGCTGTGATTGTTATGCAATGACGGTTAAAACATTATACAGTTACTAGACACTTGCATGTTCTCTTTTCGTGTCAGGCAGTAAGAATTCTAAAATATAAGATGAAGGAATTACTACTGTAAAATACCATCTCTGCATATTATACATACACAACAAATTAAGACAAATCTTCACTTGTAAGTATGTTAGTTGGACATTGTGTATGTATCAACCATATTTCACATTTTTGTTTGAATGACACAAAATTAGAAATAATTCACATACTAGAATGTAACATATTTATAACTTTAATATATTGAGATGCAACTATTTTGTACAATAATTCCAGTACCAAAAAGCTAAATTCTCAAAGATTAAAATGGAAATCCATTTTTCTTCATGGTAAATCAAGTTTAATATTTCATGGCGTAAAATTATATCCTACACTTATTTTAGCATTTTTACATAGTTAAAGACACAGAAATGACTAAATAAATCATGATATTTTGAAATGAAGACACTAAATTTATCATGATAATTTGAAATGAAGACTTTTTATAAACTCATGAGAATCACAAAGATCTAGGAGAAAAGAAACTTTTCTTTGTTGTTTTAAAATTGCTTTCTTTTTGTTTTAGTGAATTTTAAGAAATTGATTTAAAGAAATCAGTCCCAGTTCTCTTTAAAAATGGGTGGGAGGAAGACTGATTCTTATGGTTTAGAGGGAACATAACCTCTGATATATTTCTATATTAACCTTGTCTTTGGTCCTTTTATACTTGTTTCAAACAGAATCACAAAATATTTTGTCACTAAAATCTTTTTTTTTGTATCAATCTCTACTTCAGGATTCAAAGCTTTCACAAAAGTGTTATTTTTAACACACCTATCTGCAATAACATTTGTATGAGATTTCAGAGCCTTCATTTAAAAGGAGAAGAAAAGTGGACTTACTTGTACATTCCAGGTCACCACATTTTTTAAGGTGTGACAGAAGTTTGGTGCCTTCCAGACACTTTGCCAGAGAAATAACCAGAAGAAGGATTCTGTGCAGCGAGAGCTCAGCCATGCTAAAATAAACCGGGAATCCCAAAGGACATCTACACCAGTGGTTCAGATTGTAGACATGCCAGCCACAGCACCAAACGTTCTTCACCAAATACCAGAGGAAAAAGTCTGGCAGGTGTTTGGTTTTTTAAAATACTCTTGATAGCTACATTCCTCTACTCATAAATAGGCTTAATGTGAGGAAGAAAACACTCTGTTCTCAAGCTGTAGAGTCCGGTATCAGGTAGTACACCAAGGGTTAATAATTAACAGGGATTTTTTTTGTTGTTGTTGGACTAAAGCCTTATATAAAGGTGGCCCCAGGAAGCAGACTGTTCAAAGGCCCAGGACATGCCTCCCTGAAAGGCAGTTCATCTCTTTCCCGACAAGAAGTACAAACCACGTATTTGCTACAAGCAAATGCCAGCTTCAACGGAGAAAGTGCATGGTTGTGCATAAAAAGGATGGCTCTAAATTCGGATTTCAACTTATTTCCAATTAGCCAGAAAAAAGCCAGAAGGGGTGTGGTAGTCAGCCAGCCTTAAGCAAAAAATGCAAAGTGAGAGTCCAAGGTCAGAGTTCAAGCCCCAGTACTGTGCATACACCCCCCCATACACACACATGCACATACACACACGCACACACACAAACACATGCACACACGTGCACAAACACACAAACATGCACACGCGCACAAACACACAAACACATGCACACACACTTCTCCAGTGTTACTCTGAAGTTACCAAGAAGTTAATAATGACTAACACAAAACAAAAGCTTACTAAGTTTCACCAACTTTCTTTTTTTTTGGGGGGGGGGGCAGTCCTGGGCCTTGAACTCAGGGCCTGAGCACTGTCCCTGGCTTCTTTTTTCTCTTGTTTTTTTTTTTTTTTTGTCCAGTCCTGGGCCTTGGACTCAGGGCCTGAGCACTGTCCCTGGCTTCTTTTTTCTCTTGTTGTATTTTTTTTTTTTTTTTTGGCCAGTCCTGGGCCTTGGACTCAGGGCCTGAGCACTGTCCCTGGCTTCTTCCCTCTCAAGGCTAGCACTCTGCCACTTGAGCCACAGCGCCGCTTCTGGCCGTTTTCTGTATATGTGGTGCTGGGGAATCGAACCTAGGGCCTCGTGTATATGAGGCAGGCACTCTTGCAACTAGGCTATATCCCCAGCCCCCTGGCTTCTTTTTGCTCAAGGCTAGAACTCTGCCATTTGAGCCACAGCGCCACTTCTGGCCGTTTTCTGTATATGTGGTGCTGGGGAATGGAACCCAGGGCCTCATGTATACAAGGCAAGCACTGTTGCCACTAGGCCATATCCCCAGCCCCACCAACTTTCTTAAGATCACAGATAGATGTATGTCTCTATGGAGAAAATAACATTATCATCGCCATATTTGCATTTAAGGAAACAAAAGCACTTAGAGCCAGGTCATAATGCAATGTCATGTAGTCAGTGGAGAAGGAACTTAAACCCAACACTCTAACAGTAACAGTAACAGTAGTGTTCACAGTCGAGAATTAAATCATCTACTGTGGAAGGAGGTCTACTTAGTTTGGACAAACAGCATTACAAAAGCAGCAGAGAGTATTATTCTATATATGTCAAATTATCTGCATAGTTCTCTAAGTGGAGGAAGAATGAGAGGTGGAGAGGTGGGGAAAATGTTTTCCCATACAGTGAGGATGTATATGTATGATTTCTCATGGCATTTTTTTCCAGTCCTGGGGCTTGAACTCAATGCCTGGGCACTGTCCCTGAACATCCTTTGCTCAAGCTAGCACTCTACCTCTTGAGCCACAGCTCCACTTCTGGCTTTTCCTGTTTATGTGGCACTGAGGAGTTGAACCAGGGCTTCATGCGTGCTAGGCAAGCACTCTACTACTAAGCCACATTCCCAGCCCTCTCATGGTATTCTTAGTAATTTTCTATGTTGTATGGTTTTCTGTTTCTAAAAACCACAGCATGTATGGGGTTAAAATGACAATACAACTTTAAAAATCAATTCATTTGAATTTTGCTGTCACTTTAAAAGGATCAAAGTCCAATAGAAATGCTTGTAATCTAATGGGAGTTTGGGGGAGATACGGGTGCCAGTCCTGGGGCTTTAATTTAGGGCTTGGGGCCTGTCCCTGAGCTTCTCTGTTCAAAGATAGCACTCTAGCACTTGAGCTACAGCTCCACTTCCAGCTTTGTGGTGGTTAATTGGAGATGATAGTCTCATGGATTTTTCTACCCAGGTTGACTTTGAACTTTAATCTTCAGATCTCAGCCTCCTAAGCAGCTAGGATTACAGGTGGGAGCCGCCAGTACCCCGTTTTAAGGGAATATTTGTAGAAGACACTAGTTCTTCCTGTTCTCTTGAGAATGCTGGCTGCACTTGTAGAAACAAACACCATCCTCCCTCTAGTGGCTAGGGGACAAATACCTAGAGACTGAGCATACACAAGGTAGCACATTTTCTTTCTTTCTTTCTTTCTTTTTGTTTTTTTAATTATTAATGTTATTTACTTTTTATGTATGTGGTACCAGGGAATTGAACCCATGGCCTCGTGCATACTAGACAAGTACTCTACCATAAAAGCACTTTCCCGGCCCCAGGACCTGTTCTTTTGATGTCCTAAAGAAAATATATTTATTTACTTGCAAGTTTATTTTTGTGTGCATGCACCATTGTGGGACTTGAACTCAGGGACTAGGTGCTGCCCCTGGGCTTTTGTGCTTAATACTAGCACTCTACCACTTGAGCCACTGTTCCACTTCAGGCTTTTTGGAGGTTAACTGAAGTTAAGAGTCTTACAGACTTTACTGCCCAAGCTGGCATCAAACCTCAATTTTCAGATCTCAGCCTCCTGAGTAGTTTGCATTAAAAACATGAACCACAGGTGCCTGGTCAGTTTATTTTTTTTAAGACTCTGACCAACATAAGACTTTTTTTTTTTTTTTGCCAGTCCTGGGGCTTGGACTCAGGGCCTGAGCACTGTCCCTGGCTTCTTCCAGCTCAAGGCTAGCACTCTGCCACCTGAGCCACAGCGCCCCTTCTGGCCGTTTTCCATATATGTGGTGCTGGGGAATGGAACGGAGAGCTTCATGTGTAGGAGGCAAGCACTCTTGCCACTAGGCCATATCCCCAGCCCAACATAAGACTTTTTACATCATTCAAAAGAATGATAGAACATGCGTCTGAAAGTTAATTAGCTTGTAACAGACCAATACACAGTTGTACAAAACATACACACACATACTCTCACCAACTATAAAGCTATGTTGTCAAGACATTTACATAAGGATCAGCTATACAAGATCTGCCACAAGATTACTCTTATACTTTATATTATTATAGCCAATATTTAAATAAGAATATTTAGTAGTGAGCACTGGTGGCTCATGCCTATAATCCTAGCTACTCAGGAAGCTGAGACATGAGCATTACGGATCAAAGCCACCCTGGGGAGGAAAGTCCATAGGAGTCTTAACTCCAAATAATAACCAATAGGCCAGAAATGGAGTGGTGGCTCAAGTGGTAGAGTGCTAGCCTGAGCAAGAAACCTCAAAGACAGCATCCAGACCCTGAGTTCAAGACTCAGAACTGGCACAAAAAAATAATGATGAAAAAATTAGTAATTAATGTTGTTTTGCCTTTTTTGTTTTGTGTTCAATATTAAATACTTTATGGCTAAATTCAACTAATAAGTAATGTTCTAAATTAAGAGCAATGAGAATCCACCAAACCTTAGTTATTTCATTGGTACTGGGAATCGAGAGCAAACTTTAAATTCATCTTTTGATTAGCCTAAGAAAGATGTGAATCAAAACGAAACACCCACCATCCTGGAAATATTAGCTATTGCTACAAATGTGCCCACATTTCTTCAAGAGGTAAGAAAAGCAAGGAATATTTGTTGAACAGCAACTTGGAACCAATAAGTTTACTTGGTCTCTCCCAGAAACAGAACAGGGACTGCCAAATGCCTGAGATGTATCAGGCACTCCTGAAGCGACTGGAGATACAAGAGTGAATGGGACAAAGTTCCTGCTCTCCTGGACCTTGCATGCTACAGAAGGTAGACAGACAAGAACAGGCAAACAACTGAGCAAGATAAGTTTGGAAAGTGATATGTCGTTATGGAGAAAATATCTAGATATGGTTGGCAGGGAAGACATCTCTGGAGAGTGGCATTTGACTTCAGATAGGTAGTGGAGAGATAGAATATCCCCTGCAGAGAAGAATTAATATGAAAGATGTCACATGTCATTGCCTGAATCTTCTGCATTACTACAGATTTTCAGAAAAAATAAAGCACATAAATGCAGTCCAAAAGATAATAATAAACATTCCTTAAGATAAAAGCTGATTCTGCATAGACAGTCTTCCTCATCTGAATCAAAACTATTCAGGGGGTTGGGCGCCAGTGGCTCACATCTGTAGTACTGCCTAGTGAGTAGACTCACATCCAATGGATCATGAATCAAAGACAGCCGAGACAGAAAAGTCCTGGAGATTCCATTCCCAAAATAATTAGCCAAAAGCAGGGCTGAAGGGGGTGGCTCAAGTAGTAGAGCACCAACCATGACCAAAAAGGCCTCGTGAGAGTACAAGGCCCTCAATTTTAAGCCCAGGTACCGGCACACACACACACAAATGTGTATGGGAGGATGTGTGCAAATTACATTCAAATATATCATTTGATACAAGGGATTTGTATATAAAATAAATCCCATGGAGGAGGATTCTCCTAGAATCAGACCCCCATGGACACAGAAGGATGATGGTAGGCTCAAGAAATGTGAAGGCAGAGGAGAGTGAGCACATACAGTAGGAGACAGGCAGGAATCAGTCAGGCCGTGCCTTCTGGCTGTGAGGTTGGAGTGGAAGTTGAAGCATAAGATGAAGCCATACTGCCAGACGCTGGTGGCTCATGCCTGTAATCCTAGTTACTCAGGAGGCTGAGATCTGAGGGTCGAAGTGCAAACCCACCTGGGCAGGACAGTCAATGGGACTCATCTCCAATTGACCACCAGAAAACTGGAAATGGTGCTGTGGCTCAAAATAGCAGAGCACTAGCCTTGAGCAAAACACAGCTCGGGAACATCACCCAGGCCCCGAGTTCAAGCCCCTTGACTCACCAAAAAGAAAACTAAAAGTCTCATGAAAGAGAGTAACATGATTTGTATTTTTATGCTAGAACTTTATTATTTTGCTTTACTTTTCCAGGGCTCAGGTTACATTCTTTAATACATTTTGTTACTGAGTAGTTTTGTGAATGAATTAATACAAGGATGAATGAACAAATAAGCAGATTTCTTTCAAGACTCAGTCATGCCTTATGAATAAATAAAATCCTAGTATCATCTGTAAAACCCAAATGCTGTCTCATACCAAAAAAACCCAAAGAATCCTTTTATTTTGTTTTCATTAGTGCATACTAATTGTACAAAATCAGAGGTTTTATTGGAGCTGGGAATGTGGCTTAGCTGTAGAGTGCTTGCCTAGCATGCATGAAGGCCTGGGTTCGATTTCTCAGCACCACATAAACAGAAAATGCCAGAAGTGGCGCTGTGGCTTAAGTAGTAGAGTGCTGCTGGCCTTGAGCAAAAGAAGCAAAAGCTTGAGCAAAAGTTCAGGGACAGTGCCCAGGCCTTGAGTTCAAACCCCAGGACAGGCAAAATAATAATCATTATTGGTAATACTTATTATGAATAATAGGTTTTGTTATACTCCTATATATACATACAAGGTACTTTGATCATATTCATTTACTCCATTAAGTAATCTTTTTCATTAAATTATTATCTTCTGTAAAATACGTGTAAGTCAGGCTTTGTGGTAGAGCACTTGCTCATTCATGAGCTACTGGATTCCATCCCCAGCACCACAAGTTTTTAAAAAATGGGCAAAAAGGGCTGGGGATATGGCCTAGTGGCAAGAGTGCTCGCCTCGTATACAAGAAGCCCTGGGTTCGATTCCCCAGCACCACATATACAGAAAATGGCCAGAAGTGGTGCTGTGGCTCTGAAGTGGCAGAGTGCTAGCCTTGAGCAAAAGGAAGCCAGGGACAGTGCTCAGCTGCTGAGTCCAAGGCCCAGGACTGGCAACAAAAAAAAAAAAAAAGGGGGGGGCAAAAAGAATTTGACCACACCTGGTGCTGGTGGCGCATCCCTGTAATCCTATCCATAAACTCAATAAGAGAAAATCTGCACAACAAAGGTTTAAGTATGGAAAAAGTAAAGAAAAACAAGATACAAGCCCAATGCTGGTAGCTCATGCCTGTAATCCTAGCTCCTCCGGAGGCTGAGATCTAAGTATCTTTGTTTGAAGCCAGTTCAGGCAGAAAAGTCTGTGAGACTCCTATCTCCAATTAACTACCACAACGTCAGAAGTAGAGGTGTGCTTCAAATGGTACAGTTCTAGCCTTGAACAAAAAAGCTTGAAGACAGTTTCCAGGCCCAGAATTCAAGCTCCAGCACAGGCATAAAAATTGTTTTTTTTTTTTTTTTTGGCCAGTCCTGGGCCTTGGACTCAGGGCCTGAGCACTGTCCCTGGCTTCTTCCCGCTCAAGGCTAGCACTCCGCCACTTGAGCCACAGCGCCGCTTCTGGCCATTTTCTGTATATGTGGTGCTGGGGAATCGAACCTAGGGCCTCGTGTATCCGAGGCAGGCACTCTTGCCACTAGGCTATATCCCCAGCCCCATAAAAATTGTTTTAATCTAGTTTTTCCCATATTTATCTTTATTGTGAGATTGATGTTAGCAGTAGCAGAAATATAAATATCCATCAGACCTCAGCCTCGTGAGTAGCTGGAATTACAGGCATGTGCCAACCAGCAACCATCTAATAGCTGTACAATTTTCTACAGTCTGTAGTAGTTTCTGTCCTTACCGTGATGCTTTTGACTGTCCCTCACATGGGTTTGTTTGATGCTTTATGAATTGACTGATGTCGTAAAATGTGGGTGGCAAAAGCCATAGAGGGGGATGCCTTTCTCACCAGAGCACAGCAATGCCTACAGGTGATAGGAATATGTCAAACCACTACTGTTCCTACCCTTCGCTACTTACCTAAGGCATCCTCTGCCAGGTCTCTCCAGAGGAAGAGAACTATGTTTTTATCCTATACTAGTATTTAGAGTTACTAAGTCCAGTCCCTTTTCAAGAGGAGAATTTATCTCTAGCTCCTGGAGGAATACCAAAGAACTTATCAGAAGAATTTCAACAGAATTGTGCCCCCAAAAGACGCACACAATATATTTTCAGAATTGATAAACCACACCCCAGTCAAAGGACTTACACAGGGTTAGATGTGTATGCAGTTCTTTTTGTCTTCAGCCTTTCAGAGTCTAATTGAAACACTTGTACAGTTACTGAGGTCAGCCCCTCTCCCTGTCCTCTCTGCCCAGTTAATCACTGATTTGTAACACAGTTGCCTTTCCTTGGCACAGTCTGTTGTCCTGTCCTAGTTGTTTAATTATGTTTGCATAGAGTAAATTGCTTGTAGAATAGGTAGGCATTTCTATGGCTTTGAAGCAGCACAGTGATACCTCCGCAGCCCCTGTCCCATACACAACAGTTCAGTCTTCCTTTCCTTTATCTTTCCTTCTTTCTTTTGTTTGTTCTTTCTTTTCCTTCCATCATTCCTTCCCTCCCTCTTTTTTTCTCTTTCTTTCTTTTTGATGCTAGTCCTTAGAGCCTTGTGCTCTTGCTTGTTTTTTCTTCTTTTTTTTTTTTCACTCAAGGCTGGTGCTCTACCACTTGAGCAATACCTTCATTTCTGGGTTTTTGCTGACTAATGGGAGATAAGAATTTCACAGACTTTTCTGCCTGGGTTGGCTTCAAACTATGACCCTCAAATCTTAGCCTTCTGAGTAGCTAGCCACTGGCACCAGACTGCAAACCATCTAAAAGTGATACTGCATTTCATCTAAAAGCTGATATTGCATTTCATCTGAATTATGAAAAGAATTCTTAACCTTGATGATTCTCTTCATGAGGCTCACTAGTCTTTTATTATAACAGAAACATACTTAGGTCATTGAAATAAAAATGAATCTATCTTCATTTCTTAATCTTTGCAAGATAACACCCCAATAAAGGTTACCTTTGAACGGTGGCACCAGCAGTTCAAAGTGGAGAATGCTTAAATGAACGGATTCTCTTTTTGAGACCTTTTGGCATTAGTCAATAATCAAATCAATAGGTCAAACACTGAGCATTCAAAAAAGACTTGAAAATTAAAATTATTGATTACAGTCATAATATCTCATTAAAACCTGTTTGGAAACATAATAGCAGCTTTTGAAATGTTATTTTTCATGAATGAGATGGTATTTCTCAAAATAGAAAAAAAAAAAACCATACACAACCCATTCTAATCCCAAAACATGGACAGGTAACGTCATCTGCTTTCACCTAACAGTCCTTCAACTAATCTCAGCTCCCAAGGGAGAGGTGATAGTGGTGGCCATGAAGAGGGAATAGAGAAATGGGAGAAAAGCTGGGTGTGGAACCACAGTCTTAGCTAGTCAGGCTAATCAAGATACAAAGGCAGGAGTGCAGAAAAGCAACATGAATAAAGGCATGGCAATGCATACACGGTGATATTCATATATACACAGACTGTCTGATGGTTTACTTAGGGTGGAGTCCAATGATGTAACTCTTCTGGACATCTAATGAACTATTTCACAGAATGAATACCCAAAGCTGAAACATGGCTGGGGCAAGGAATCAGCAGAGGGGGTGGGGGAAGAGGAATGGAGAGAGGAAGGGTGGGCAAATTTAGTCATCATAGTCAATGAACTACATAACTTGAGGGTAGGAATGGGGTGGGGAAAGATGAGGGAGAGCCCAGTGCCAGTGGCTCAGGCCTGTGATCTTAGCTACTCAGGAGGCTGAGATCAGAGGACCAGCGTTCAAAGACACTCCAGGCAGGAAAGTCTGTGAGACTCTTGCCTGCAATTAACCACCAGAAAAATCTGAAGTGGCCCTGTGGTGCAAAGAGGTAGAGCACTAGCATTGAGCAAAAGAGCTCAGAGACAGCACTCAGGGCCCAAGTTCAAGCCCCATGACCAATAACAACAACAACACTGAAGGTTAACATTATTATAAGATCTCATATCTATCCAACTCAAAATCTCATTCCACAAGTCACAGTGCAGTACTGTTGCACTTTTTAGCATTGAAAGCTTTACTGATTCTCGTTCTGACACTTTCAAGCATGCGCAGTATTGGAATCAGTACACTAAAGGTCATAAGCTGACTGTAGTATGTGACTAGGTGGCAGTGACTCTACTCAGCAAGACAAAGTACAAGGCATTTGTTCTTCTGAAGTCCTGGCGAATAATGAATTGCTTTACAGATGTACGCAGTTTGATTAGCAGCCTTTATGACCTCTATTCCATATTCAACCTTTTCCAGCTCCAAAACTGTACCTTTGGCTTTGTGAACTACTGATATAAATCTAGGATTCTGGAGCAAATTCCATTTCTCACTCTAGTTAGGTGATAAAAACATAGAAATGGTGTGTCAGGTATGGCTGCTTAAGCCTGTAGTCCTAGCTATTAGGAAGGTGGAGATCAGGGTGGCTGTGTTTGGAGTAGAGAATGGACAAAGAAAAAGAAAGGAGGGAGCTCCTGAGGGAGGGAAGGAAGGAAGGAAGGAAAGAAGGAAGGAAGGAAGGAAGGAAGGAAGGAAGGAAGGAAGGAAGGAAGGAAGGAAGGAAGGGAAAGAAGTAAAGAAAGAAGGAAGGCAGGGAGGGAGGAAAGGAGAGAGGGCAGGCAGACACGATCAACCATCAAACTGCCTGCCCAAGCAGTTGAACCAGTCAATGGCTTTAAGCAAGTTAACTTTCTGTGCTTCAGCCCCCTCCTCTGCAATAGAGGAAAATTAATGATCTACTTGATAAGGTACGTGTGAAGATCAATGGCTCACATACAAAGCTAGAAGTTCCTCAGATACAGAAAAGCTTTAAGTGGAAGCTGTAACATGAGTCACAACCTAGGAAAAAATTTCTTCCCCTTTTAAGTTACTAAATTCAGCACTGCAGTGTGCATGTGTGTAAGTAGCTCAAGCCACACAGGCAGAGAGAACACGAAAGTCTACCTGGCGATCATGTTTTTCAATATCCCTGATCCTGTCATGGATGTTAGTGATCATATTCAAAGACTCCTCTTTAAGACGATCCTCAAATTTCAATGGAAGCAAATCTTTGATGAACCCAAAAATCTACCTGGAAGGATGGAACCATCTAAAAATGAAAGGCATACTTTATTGTAAATACATAGTCCAGTGACCTTGCTGCTGTTGAGCGTATGGCCTGGAATCTGACTAGAATCTGGTTGGGCTTTCCAGAATACCTCTCAGACGCCATGTACTTAGGAAATTTCAATTATTGTCTCTTTTGGTGTGGATCTAGGCTTCCAGAAAGAGAGTTAATTTGCAAAATAAGGCATACTATGGCTTGGATAGGTTTCATTCCCTCCATAGCTGATGGGGAAGTTTAGTCCCTGAGGGAGGAGAGGCATGGAGAAGATGCAGGTATTGCATTTGTGGTGTTTAGGAGTCAACATTAGATCATTGGGAGAGGTAGAAGGAGGGAAGGCAGAAAGAGAGAAAAAGAGAGACAGAGAGAAAGACAGAGAGGGAGAGACAGAGAGACAGAGAGAGTACTAGTTAGTGCCTGCAAACCATGTTTTAAAGAAGGTTCTCCAAAGCTGACAACCCCCCCACCAGCCTTATTTTTATTGTAGAAGAATACATCCCCACTTGAGCCACAGCTCCACTTGGCTTTCTGTTGATTAGGTGGAGATGAAAGTCTCACAGACTTTTCTTCCCAGGCTGGCTTCAAACCACAATCCCCAGCTCTCAGCCTCCTGAGCAGCTAGGATTACAGGTGGAAGCCATTGGCACCAGGCTCCACATCTCCCATTTCATCCTAAAGCCTATGAACCAAACCTCCATCATTTGGGTATACCAAGTTCCAAAGCCATAAGCTCTAAAACTTTGTTGGAAACTGTCTTTATAAAAGAAGATAGTAAATTGGCAAGTATGTTGGGAAAAGACCTCGAACAAGTGAAAGGCGAGCAGTGGAAGCACGTGCAGGGGTCTTGGCAGCATCTTTCTAAGTGACTAAAGTGTGCGTCCTCTGACTCAGAAGTCCCAGTTAAGAACTTACACCCCACGTTTGCTGGCCCACGAATCAGAGGGATTGTGCATCACCACAGTGAAAGATTAGACGCCGCCCAAATGTCTAAATAGATGGTGTACATTCTGTGCCATTATATATGCTTGTGAACTAAATGTTGGAGGTTTTCTTTCTTTCTTTTTTTTTTTTTTTTTTTTTTGCCAGTCCTGGGCCTTGGACTCAGGGGCTGAGCAGTGTCCCTGGCTTCCTTTTGCTCAAGGCTAGCACTCTGCCACTTGAGCCACAGTGCCACTTCTGGCCATTTTCTGTATATGTGGTGCTGGGGAATCGAACCCAGGGCCTCATGTATATGAGGCAGGCACTCTTGCCACTAGGCCATATCCCCAGCCCTAAATGTTGGAGGTTTTCTTTGGAAGGGGAGCGACAATGAAAAGGAACCCAGGGATTTGGCTATACAAAGCCAAACCTTTGCCTCTTGAGTGCTGGAATGACAGGCATACACCACCATTCCTGCCTATGAGCAAACTGTTGATGTGTTGTCATGGGGTTACTTCTGAGTTATCTTAAGCAAAGAATGTACCCCTGAGCAATTAGTAGTATGCGACTTCATGTGATTGTTTTATTGATTAGGGTTTTTTGTTTTCTTTTCTTTTTGTTTTACGAGTCCTATGGCTTGGACTCAGGGCCTGAGCACTGTCCCTGGCTTCTTTTTGCTCTAGGCTAGCACTGTGCCACTTGAGCCACAGCGCCACTTCTGCGGAATCGAACCCAGGGCTTCACGGATAGGAGGCAAGCACTCTTGCAACTAGGCCAAATTCCCAGTCCCTAGGGGTTGTTTTTTTGTTTGTTTTTTGTTTGTTTTGTTTTTAACAATAACTCTTGATGTTCTGATGCATACGAAAGGCTTTTTATCCCTTTACAATAAAAAATACATCTAAAAGAAATAAGATAAAATGTCAGGCTCTGACAGAGCTGTGTGATGGTTTCCCAAGTATTCAGTATTTCATTGTCTTACCTCATTGAATTATACACAAAAATGTCTTGTATCTTTTAAATATCAAAGTCAGAAATGCTCACACATGTCCTGAGAATAAAGAACACTAAGTAAGTTACCTATAAAAGCATGGCATGCATATGACAAATACAAATCATAGCTTATATTCATAATTTTTATAACACATACTGTCATTCAGATGCGCATATTTTTGGTAAGTTCAGTTCTGTTGATCAAAGATACAATGTAGACAATTCTCCATAATTATTTTAGATGTTTAGAAATAAACCCCACTCTACCTGTACCAACTTTCCTGTAGATCAATCAATTCATTTAGTGGCAAAATTTCACTGCGGTCAGTCTGAGTGGCGTGGTCTGAGGTGAAAAAGCCAATCTTTAGTCCATCAGAAATGTTAAGTCTGAAACAACAACAACAACAACAACAGAAGAGGTCAAATGTGCTTTGTGGTAGAAAGAGGTGTCAAAAATGTCCTCATGAGCTGGGAATGTGGCTTAGCGGTAGAATGCTTGCCTAGCATGCATGAAGCCCAGGACTGATTGATTCCTCAGCACCACATGTATATAGAAAAAGCCGGAAGTGACGCTGTGGCTCAAGAGGCACAGTGGTAGCCTTGAGCAAAAAGAAGCCAGGGACAGTGCTCAGACCCTGAGTTCATGGCCCAGGACTTGCCAAAAAAACCCAAAAAACACAAACCAGAGATGTACTAATGGAGTGTTAAGATGTCTTGAATGGCTTGTTTAATTTCCTAATCAAAAGTACCAGACTACATGTACTTCCATTTAAACAATAAATGTAGTTTTTGTATATTTGTATATATATTTTGTATATTTTTGTAGTTTTGATTGTTATTATAAAGGTGATGTCTACAGGAAGTTTTATCTTTTGCAATTTTATATTTGGATTCAATAAACTGCAATATTATATATGCATATGTGTTATCTAAGTTATGTTAAGCATTATTTGGTAGAAAGTATATGACCTAGTTTTATTTTTCTAAATGAACAAATAGTACAAGGTGAAAAGAAAACTTTTTCCCATTTCCTGGAGTTCATTTATGTAAATATTATTTTATATGATCAGAGGCATGTATGCACTGTGCCTTTGTGTTTTTCCCTTAAGAGTGTCCTCCTTTGATCTGACTGTGTGTGAATGCCTACAGTCCTGTGCAGTTTATCATGTTCTGCTATATTTAGGAAGCAAATAGGTCTTTGTTGTTTTGTTTTTGTTTTGGTTTTGGTTTTTTGCCAGTCCTAGGCTTGGTCTTGGCCTGAGCACTGTCCCTGGGGTCTTTTTGCTCAAGGCTAACAATCTGCCACTTGAGCTACAGCATGACTTCTGGCCATTTTCTTTATATGTGTTGATATGGAATTGAACCCAGGGCTTCATGTATACGAGGCAAGCACTCTTGCCACTAGGCCATATTACCAGCTGGTATAGTTTAGAGAAAAACATTGTCATTTGTCTCTCTAAGCTTGGCTTACCTCACTTGACATGATTTGTTCTAGATCCATCCATTTCCCTGCAAATGACATAATATGACTCTTTCTAATGGCTGTGCAAAATTCCATTCCATACTAGTACCACATTTTTTTTGGCTGGGCATCTGGGCTATTTCCACAACTGCGCTACTGTACATAATACAGCAATGAACATGAATGTACAAGTGTCTTTACAGTATCCTGGTTTGTGATGTTCTAGGTAGATAGTCTTCATATGGCTGGGTGGTAAGGAAGGTATATGTTTAAGTTTGCTTTTTTGTTTAGTTTCTCCAGTCCTGAGGCTGAACTGAGGGTCTGGGCAGTGTCCCTAGGCTTTTTCTGAAGGCGAGCACTGTAGTGCCACTTCCAGCCTTTTCTGTTTATGTAGTACTGAAGAATTGAACCCAGGTTTCATGCATGCTTGGCAAGCGCTCTACCACTAAGCCACGTGTCCACCCCTTATGTTTGGTTTTCTTGGTTTTGTTTTTGTTGCTTTGCCAGTCTGGGAGCTTGAAGTCAGGGCCTGAGTACTGTCCCCAGCTTCTTTTTGCTCAAGGCTAGCACTCTACCACTTGAACCACAGTGCCACTGTGTCTTTTCCTATATATGTGGTGCTGCGGAATCCAACCGAGGGCTTCATGTATACGAGGCAAGTACTCTACCACTTGGCCATATTCCCAGCCCTTAATGTAGGGTCTGCCCTGGGAGGGCTCCATGAAGATGTCCCTCACCTGACATGTCCCCCACCTGGTTAAGTCTCCACCCAGTTATCTGGGTAACCAGCAGACCTGGAGGCAGTTACTTCCCTCTGCCCTGAGGTCACAACCTAATCCACCTGGCGATACCCCCCTGCCCTTGCCCTAGATAAGGCAGGGCTGGGTGGGGGTCACCCCTTCTCTCAGGTCATGCATCACCTTGGCCACAGGCCAGCAGTTCAGTAATAAAATGCCTGAGTACCAGGTGGCGGGCTCCTTACCGGCTACCTACTTTAAAAACCTAACACTTATGTTTTGTTTTCCAGAGGAACCTCCAGACTTCTGTTGAGAGTTTACATTCTTACCAACAGTGCAATTGGGTTTCCCACGCTCCCCCCTCACAGTCCTGCCAATATTTGTTGTTCAAATTCACAGTGTTCGCCAATCTAACTATGGTGAGATGGAATTTCAGAGTTGTTTGGATTTGCATTCCTTTGGGAGTAAACAACTTAAAAAACCATTAAAAGCTGAGCATAGTGGCTCATGCCTGTCATCCTATCTACTCACAAGGCTGGGATCTGCGGATCATGATGCCATGACAGCCTGGGTAGGAAAGTCCCCAACTAACCAGCAAAAAAGCCGGAAGTGGAGGTGAGGCTCAAGCGGTACAGTGCTCTCCTTGAGCAAAAAAGCCCAGCGACAGCACCCAGGCCCAGAGTTCAAGCCCCCATAACGGCATACACAGAGACGCAGACACAGACACACACACACACACACACACACACACACACACACACAGATCTAATAGGTTACCACTCCTAACAGCAAAAAAGACGTGGTATGTTTTTCCCTTGAAAGAGAAAAATGTAGGAATTTACAAATATTCACACGTATTTGTTTCTCACTTCATCTTCAGGTTTAAATGCTCAGTAAGCACGACTTCCTCCACAAATATCGTCCCCCGGGTCTCACGGCTTTTTACCTAGTTATTTATTCAATCATTGTAAGTGATTAACACCGTAGCAGTGTCGTCGAGGCTCCCAAGGCTTGCAAGCGGAACTCAGATCTAGATTGGGACTTTTTTTAGGCCTAAAGGAACAGCGAATGGGGACAGGACTGGGTTTAGAGTGACGCGAGACACACTCTCACAGCGCGCATGCGCCGGCGGGAGCTCCCGCAAAGACTTCCGGGAAACGACCGGATCCCCAATCGCAGCCCGAGGCTGGCTGGAGGCAATTTCAGATGGGAGCCGAGCCCGCCGCGCCCTCACCTTCTGCTCGCACAGTTTGGTGCGAATGAAGCCTACCGGGGCCGCAGCTGTGGCGGTTCCGCTGCCCTGGCTGCGGGAGGCTGAGCGGAGCTTCTGGTCGTCCTCGGCCTGATGAGCGGACGGCAGCGAACGCTTTTCCAGACGTGGGGCTCCAGCCTTTCCCGATCCTCCGGGCCCCGGGTTGCAGCCTCCCGAGGGAGCGGCCTCGGGACCCCGGCGTCCGCAGCTCCCAGGCGCCGTCGGTCGTCCGCCGCGGTGGAGGAGGCCCAGCCCGAGTCCGATGACGAGGTGTTGCTGGTGGCGGCGTTCGAGGCCGAGCAGCGGCTGAGGGGAGAGAATGGCGGCTTCTGCACCTCCTCGGGCGCCCTGTGGATTTCTCCTACCAATTGTCCGCTGCGACACTACCAGCTGCGCAGCTCCCGGACCGCCCTGTTGTGTAACCCGCTCGTCTGCCTGCCTACCGGGCTGGGGAGACCTTCATTGCCGCCATGGTCATGTACAATTTCTACCGCTGGTTCCCTTCTGGCAAGGTGGTCTTCATGGCGCCCACCAAACCCCTGGTGACACAACAGATGGAGGCTTGCTACCAGGTGATGGGTATTCCGCAACCCCACAGGGCCGAACTGACAGGTATGTTAGTAGGAATGGATGAAGTGGAGGTGAAGAGCCGGATCCCCAAAGGGATGAGGACGTAATCTGGTGGAAATAGAACTACAGGAACTCCTGCACCTTGTACAGTAGTTCTCATGCAAACATACACATATCCCATTCTCTCCCATGCCAGGTTTTGTAGCAAGTCTAGTACTGATTACTTTATTTAGCTTTCAGAGATTACCTTATATAGGTTGTCAATATTTTGAACCAATGAAGAGTGTATAATCTCTAGATAATTGTGGTATTCTCCGTTGTACGTTTTTGCTTCTCTTCAATTCTTATGCACTTCTGCAGGAATTCTGTAAATATAACCTACTTGTGGCCTTTGGTTAGAGGCAGCTTTGACATTTGGGCAACATCAGCGCTTTAATGTGTGGCCTAATAGGCCTGGCATGAGTAGCCCCTGCCTGTACTCCCAGCTACCTCGAGGCTGCAATGGGGAGGATGAAGGTTGCAGGCCATCCCAGGCCAAAAAAAAAAAAAAAGAAAGAACGAAAGAAAGAAAAAGAAAAGTTGACAAGCCTCTATCTAGAAAAGGCTGGGCCTGGGGTTTCCCAACTGGCATCCTAATTAAATGGGAACATCACGAGGAACATAGTTATCCAGGCTTTCCCTGGACAAAGTGAGTCCCTGTCTTCAGAATCAGGAGAGCCTCTGCCTTAGCAAGTGCATAAAGCCTTCAGTTCCAACATCAGGTCCACTAATCAATCAATAACAAAAAAGAATGAGAGTATCATTCCAGTGCATTGTCAAAATTGTTCTTCACTTAACCAATGTACCAAACCATTCAGAAAGTTGTCCAGATGATAGGACTTTGTAGATAAACAATATGAAGTTTATTTATTGTCTGATTTGCAGATTCAGATTGATTCTACCACTTGAGCCACACCTCCAGATTCAGTGTGAAGTTTAGAGGTAGACTGTCACTTTAATTTGTAGGTTCTACTCTAGCTGTCATCAGGAAGGAAATGTGGTCCAGCAAGAGAGTTGTTTCTTACACCTCAGGTCATGGTAAATGACCTTACTAGAGGAGCTTGTCCTGATGCTGATGTCAAGTGCCTAGTTGTTGATGAAGCTCATAAGGCTCTTGGAAACTATGCTTATTGCCAGGTAAGAATTTTGTGTGGTGTATTCTGTAGTCTATATTGTTAAGACTTATTTTGGAGGAGATCATTATTAGTGATGGAAGTTATTGATGGTAATTTATTATCCCATAATAGGTGGTCATAGGAAATACTTAGTCTTGCTCACTTATTTATTTATTTATTTATTTTTTTGCCAGTCATAGGCCTTGAACTCGGCCTGAGCATGGTCCCTGGTTTCCTTTTGCTCAATGCTTGCGCTCTGCCACTTGAGCCACAGTGCCACTTCTGGCTTTTTCTGTATATGTAGTGCTGAGGAATTAAACCCAGGACTTCATGCATACAAGGCAAGCACTCTACCACTAGGCCATATTCCCAGCCCCTGTCTTGGTTACGTTAATCAGTGTCTCTGCTCTCCCTCCCTCTCCCTATCCCTTCCTCCTTTTTTTCTTTCCTTTTCCTTTTTCAAAAAAACTTAACAGGGGCTGGGGATATAGCCTAGTGGCAAGAGTGCCTGCCTCGGATACACGAGGCCCTAGGTTCGATTCCCCAGCACCACATATACAGAAAACGGCCAGAAGCGGCGCTGTGGCTCAAGTGGCAGAGTGCTAGCCTTGAGCAGGAAGAAGCCAGGGACAGTGCTCAGGCCCTGAGTCCAAGCCCCAGGACTGGCCAAAAAAAAACCAAAAAACAAAAACAAAAACTTAACAGATGTCAGGTGCGGGTCATGGATGGCACAGTGATGTAAAGTAGGATATTGGTAGAGTTTGGAAGCTAAGATAATAATTCAAGGACATAAGTAGACATATAGGACTATTCCATGGCAGCCAGGTCAGGTAATTTTAAATGTCAATATCATAAGGACGAAATATGTACCTGCCTAATACTGCCTTTCCTTTCTATGTAGATACCAAGTACAGGTGTGGGAGCAATGGGATGTACTTATAGAAGTCATTTACTTCTCGCCACTAAGTAGAAATGGTTTCTATTTATCTGTTATGATAAGGACACTGGCCCTACCTGTCCTACTTAAGGAACAGAACATGAAGCATGCGTTTTATTCTTAGTAGTTTGAATGGACGGTGTAGGCTATAGGGAATATGACCTGCAAAGACTCATTAGAAATATTTAGCTGGAGCCAGCACCAGTGACTAACACCTGTAATCCTAGCTACTCAGGGGTCTGAGATCTCAGGATCACGGTTTGAAGGCAGCCCAGGCAGGAAGGTCCTTGAGGCTCTTATCTCCAGTTAACCACCAGAAAACTGGAAGTGGTACTGTGGCTCAAAGTGGTAGAATGCCAGCCTTAAGTGGAAAAAGCTCTGGCACAGCCCCCAGGCCCTGAGGTCCAGCCCCACAACCAACAACAAAAAAGAAGTATTTAGCTGGAGGCTGGGGTTGTGACTCAAGAAGTAAGCCTTGCAAATGCAAGGCCTGGAAACAGGCCTTGAGTTGAATGTCCAGTACTGCTAGGAGAGGAAGGGAAGGAAGTAAAAGAAACAGAATGTGCTTAGGATGATACTTAAGGTTTAAGAGATTAGAGAGGAAAGGGAGCGTGATAGCGAATGTGAGATTGGAAGAGTAGCATGACGCCCAGTTTTCTGTTTTGGAACACTCACTTGTGAAAATGTGTGAGTTCCACAACGTGCCTTAACTTTCTTTTGTGGGTGAAGTAGGTTTTTTTTGCATTTTGTTTTTTTGTCAGTTGTGGAGCTTGAACTCTGAGTCTGGACGCTGTCCCTGAACTCTTGCTCTCAAGGTTTGTCCTCTCCGACTTGAGCCACAGCACCACTTCTGGCCGTTTCTGTAGATGTGGTGCTGAGGAATCGAACCCTGGGCTTCATGAATATGAGGTAAGCACTCTTGCCACTAGGCCACATTCCCAGTCCCCACTAATGGTTTTCTAGTGGTTAACTGGAGGTAAGGGTCTCATGGGCAACTGCACGGGCTGGCTTTGAAGTTCACATCCTCAGATCTCAGCCTCCTGAGTTGCTAGGATTACAGGTGTGAGCCACTTGCGTCTGCCTTTACTTTTTTTTTTTTTAATATATAATATATATATATATTTTGTTGTTGTTGTTAAGCAGTATTGTTTTTCTTCTTACTGGGGATGGAATCCAGGATGTTGGTTGCACTTGCTAAGCAAGCGCTTTGCCACTGAGCTACATCCCAGTCCTGCAGGAGGCTTTTTTTCCTCCTGTTTTTATTTGATTTGCTATTTGTTTGTTGATGTGGGGCTTGGCCATGTTGCCCAGTCGGGTCTTACACTTGTTAAACTTCTGTGCTCTAAGAGATCTTCCAACCTCAACATCCCATTTACCTGCTGAACTTAGCTACTCTTTGGATCAGTAGTTTTATGGCTTCAGTGTTATTTTGTTGTTGCTGCTATTTTTTTCTAATTTTTTGTTAATATACTGGTGATGGACAAAGGGGTTACAGTTCCATAAATCAGGTAAAGAGTACATTTCTTTTTAGACGAAGTTACTCCTTCCCTTGCTCTTTCCTCTAAAGCTATTTATTAAAAAATACCAATTAATGTACTAGGGCTATTTTTTAATTTATTTTATTTTTTGCCAGTACGAGGGCTTGAACTCAGGGCCTGAGCACTGTCCCTGGTTTCTTTTTGCTCAGTGCTAGTAGCACTCTACCTCTTGAGCCACAGCACCACTCCTGGCTTTTTCTCTTTATGTGGTGCTGAGGAATTGAACCCAGGGCTTCATGCATGCTAGGCAAGGAAGCACTCTACCACTAAGCCCCATTTGCAGCCCCTGCTTTTTGTTTTTATTATTTTTTGTTTTGCTGGTCCTGCAAGTTGAGCTCTGGGTCTGGGTTCTGTCCCTGAGTTTCTTTGTCTCAAGACTAGTGTTCAATCACTTGAGCCATCACACCACTTCTGGCTTTTTCTGAGTAGTTTATTGGAGATAAAGGTCTCACGAAGCCAACGCTGGCTTCAAACTATGATCCTCAGATCTCATCTTCCTGAGTAGCTAGGATTACAGGTCTGAGGCAGCAGGGCCGGGCTATGACTACTTTTTAGTAATTGCTATGTATAGTTCTTTTTACTTTAACTTGGAAATAATTTTAGACTTATGGAAAAATTTGTAAAAGTTTAAATCTTTGTCTTTCACTTAATTTCTGCTAATGCTGACATTAATACAACCATAGTAAGAATGCTAGTAGCTAATATACCAACTATAATTTGAATTCTGCTTGCCCATCAATGCCTCTTTTTCCCCATTGCGCAATCTAAAATCTTGAACTTAACTTACTGGTCTTATCTCCTTATTCCCTTCCAATCTGTGACAATTCCTTAGTCTTGTCTCTCATGAACTGCATGTTTTGGAACAGCATTTTGTAGAATGTCACTCAGTTTGGTTTGTCTGGTATTTTGCAGACCAGAAGGGATGCTGTACATAGCTATGCTCAGCACATCCTGTCAGGACTACACGGTGACTTACTTCTGGTGCTCCTAATCTAAGATGACGTCTTTTGGGTTTCTCCCTCTATAATGAATAAGTACCTAGTGGGGGAGATAGTTTGCACTATATTCGTGCTCTATTTTAGCATCTAATTGTGATCTAGCTGCCAACGATTACTTCTGTGTTTTCTTTAAAATCACTATTGCTGGGCTGGGGATATGGCCTAATGGCAAGAGTGCCTGCCTCATATACATGAGTCCCTGGGTTCGATTCCCCAGCACCACATATACAGAAAATGGCCAGAAGTGGCGCTGTGGCTCAAGTGGCAGAGTGCTAGCCTTGAGCAAAAAGAAGCCAGGGACAGTACTCAGACCCTGAGTCCAAGTCACAGGACTGGCCAAAAAAAAAAAAAAAAAATCACTATTACTACCCCTCCTCCATCCCTTTTCTCTTACTCACCCTTCCTCTTACCCTCCTTCTTTCCTTTGCTTCCTTTCAACAAATTGCTTAGTGAGTTCTAGACTAGCCTGGAACTCAAGGTCTCCAGTCTCTGCCTTTCAAGTACTGTACTAGGTTTTCAGATGATTGGGGTATCCCATGAGTTCAGCTTCTATGCTTAACTGACATTCTTTTGTAACAAAGAGCTGTTATTTGTGAATTCACTTCTTTATATCTTTATGAACTAATATATATTGATTG
Organism: Perognathus longimembris pacificus; assembly: GCF_023159225.1. Lineage (NCBI taxonomy): Eukaryota > Metazoa > Chordata > Mammalia > Rodentia > Heteromyidae > Perognathus > Perognathus longimembris. Next base: position 13,216,443 of record NC_063174.1, on the reverse strand, counting down.
TTTTCTATGGGCTACAGTCCATATTCAGTTTTGTTGCTCAGACTGGGTTAGCGTTGGCCATTGCAGAGCTTCTTCAACACAATTTCTATGTTCTTTAGATACATACGCGTCTCTATTTCCCTTTAAAACATTTAAAATTTTTCTGACATCACAAGATAATTTATGCTTATTTATTATTTTCCTTGGCCTAGGTATAGAATCAACCATTTTTTAAAGAGCTCTTGTTCCCTATACTGGAGAATATTCAAAATGCAGATATTTTATTTCTTGATGCTGGAACCAGGGTTGTTAGAATGCCAAGTGTGTACTCTTTCCACTTGGGAAAAATTCCAGCCCCCCCCTCAAGGATTTTCAGCCCTCCTCTAAAATATGTTTGTCTATCTCTGTAAGATTACATTTGAAAAGAGCCAAAAATACGTTTACGAAATTTGTTAGAAATGCTCTAATGTTCTTATTAGAGAAATGTTACGGGTAGAAAAAAATGTTTCAAAATTATTTTTCTCCTGTTCTCATACGGTATGTGGAATGTGTAATTTTTTTTAATTTAAAAATTTTAAATTAAAAAATGATGTATGGCAGGGTTACAGTTACATAAGTTAGGTAATCAGTACATTTCTTGTGGAACATTTTTACCCCCTCCGTCATTTTTCTTCCAGTTTCCCTCTTCCTGTGGGTTTTTTTTGGGGGGAGGGGGTAGGAGGGTTATTTTGGTTTGCTTTTGAGACAGACTTGCTATCTGGGCCTATGCTGGCCTGAGACTCTTACTATTTCATTTCTGTATATAGTTAAAAAATCAACATGTTAAATAATTTATTCTGGGGCTGGGGATATGGCCTAGTGTCAAGAGAGCTTGCCTAGTATACATGAAGCCCTGGGTTCGATTCCCCAGCACCACATATACAGAAAATGGCCAGAAGTGGCGCTGTGGCTCAAGTGGCAGAGTGCTAGCCTTGAGCAAAAGGAAGTCAGGGACAGTGCTCAGGCACTGAGTCCAAGGCCCAGGACTGGCCAAAATATATAAAATAAAAAAAATTTATTCTCATATTTTATGGATTTTGTGTAGGCTGTGCAGCAGGCTATTACTAACCTACTAATTGGGCAGATTGAGCTTTGTTCTGAAGATTCTGCAGATATTTTGCCATAGTCTCATGAAAGACGAGTTGTGAAGCTTGTTGTGCCCCTTGGGGAAGAACTGGCAGCCATCCAAAAGACATACATCCAGGTAAGCCTTTTTTCTCCTAGTTCTAGGTTTGCATAAATTCACTGGCAGAATCTAGAAAAGAGAACATACAGAATCCATATATTATAGAATCCATATATTGAAGAGGTCTTTGAAGTTATGAGTTTGGGGATGGATTAAAGATGATGAGTGATTTCTTTGCCACTTCTTCTATTGAGACATGAATATGTTCTTCTTTCTCAAAAGTGGGCTGGCTCTCTGAACGACCTACGGAATTTGATGATTGCATGTTAGCCACATGATTAAGAAAGCTAACCATGTAGAAGAAAAAGGAGTAATCAGATAGATCTATGAGCCCAGGTAACCTTTTACAAAGCTGCCAGCAATCTAATTCTCTAAACAATAAGGAGGATAGACTAGTTTTCCTCCAGTACTTCCATACATATTTTTTTCCTTTTTCTTTCTTTCTATTTTGCTCCGTTTTGGTTTTTTTTTGCCAGTCGTGGGCCTTGAACTCAGGGCCTGAGCACTGTCCCTGGCTTCTTTTTGCTCAAGGATAGCACTCTACCACTTGAGCCACAGCACCACTTCCAGCTTTTTCTATATATGTGGTGCTGAGGAATCGTACCCAGGGCTTCATGTATATGAGGCTAGCACTTTACCACTAGGCCATATTCCCAGCCCTGTGGTTTCTTTTTGTTGTGAAATCTCCATTACAAAGGGCAAAGGACAAACCAATACAACAGTGATACTTAACAAGACATTATGTTGGGGCTGGCAATTTGGCTTAATAGTAGAGTGCTTGCCTAGCATGCTTCAGGCTCTGAGTTTGATTCCTCAGCACCACATAAACAGAAAAAGCTGAAAGTGGCGCTGTGGCTCAAGTGGTACAATGTTAGCCGTGAGCGAAAAGAAGCCAGGGACGGTGCCCCGGCCCTCAGTTCAGGCCACAGGACTGGCCAAAGGAAAAAAGAAAAAGAAAAAGAGAAAAAGAAAGAAAAGAAAAAGATAATATAAAGAAACTGTATAACTTGGGGGGGGGGCAGCACTAGGGAGGAACGGAGGTGGAACAAAATGGAGGAGGTAACTAGTTTACAAGAAATTTCCTCTCTGGGGCTGGGGATATAGCCTAGTGGCAAGAGTGCCTGCCTCGGATACATGAGGCCCTAGGTTCGGTTCCCCAGCACCACATATACAGAAAAACGGCCAGAAGCGGCGCTGTGGCTCAAGTGGCAGAGTGCTAGCCTTGAGCAGGAAGAAGCCAGGGACAGTGCTCAGGCCCTGAGTCCAAGGCCCAGGACTGGCCAAAAAAAAAAAAAAAAAAAAGAAATTTCCTCTCTGTCTTACATATGTAACTGTAGCCCCTCTGTACATCACCTTGACAATGAAATTAAATAAAAAAAAATCTTAGCATTATTTTTTCCTAAGTATTATTTATTGAAGATATAGAATATTCTGGTCATTCTCTCTTTTTTTCTTCTTTCTTTCCTCCAGTCCTCCCTCCTGCCCCCACTCCTTTGGTGGCAGGGTCTTTCATAATAGATCAGTCCCCTAAGCACTGAACTACATTCTTAACTCCAATATTTGCCTCATTTGTTAGTCATGTGCAGTTAGAATTTCACTTTGTTAATATGTTTAGAGTGCTTTTTTTGTAAGACAATGTATTCAGGAAAGCTGGAAGAGAGAGGTAAGAAATGTACTAAAACAAACAATTATTTGTCACTCTGGCAGCTGTTCATGTAGAGGTCTCTTTCTTCCTTCATTTACCATTAAGATTATTCCTGTGGGTTTACTATTTTCTTTCTGGAATGCTTGCTCCGTCAGAACATAACATCATAGACTCAACTCATCGTTCATGTTAACATACATAGCCTCAAAGCTACGTAACTTTACTCTCTTTTAGATTCTTTTTTTTAATTCTAAGGTGATGTACAGAGGAGTTACAGTTACTTAAGACAGTGCATTTCTTTTTGAACAGTGTCACACCCTCCCTCATTTTCTCCCAGTTCCTCCCATCCTGAACAGCTCCCCCCCAAGTTGTATAGTTCATTTCCAATGTAGTGACTGTCGAGTATCACTGCTGAATTAGTGCACAATTGGTCCTACTGTTCCTAAGCTTCCCTTCCCCTCCCCAAATGAGATAAACTTGTATACATGACAAAGGATACAGAAATAAAAAACGGCGACTAAAGGGAAAACTAGAAGAAAAGAGGGGGAAAAAACCCCACAAACAATATGATGAAAAAACTTGTTATTTCCATTTCTTGGAGTTCACTTGGACAAGCATCATTTTATGTGTTCATATGCACACAGCGCTTGAGTTCTATGATCCTCTCCTAAGAATATCCTCCTTTGTTCTCACTGTGTGAATGTTTAGAGTCCTGTTTAATCTATCATGTCCAAGTGTAATATTTTTGTCTTTTACTATCCATTAAGTTTATTTGTAGATTTATAGATACATTCTATCGATTACAAATGAGGGAAACCATATAGCCTATATTTCTTCAGGTCTGGCTTGCTTCAAGTCTGTTTCCTTACAAATGGGGCAATGTCCTTCTTTCTGTTGGAAGCATAAAATTCCATGGTGTACATATACCACATTCCCCTGACCCACTCAAGAAAATGTGATATATATATGTGTGTGTGTGTGTATACATAGATATACACACACATACATACATACATACAATGAAGTTCTAGATTGTTAATTGTATTAATAACATTGTATTTATCAAAATTACGTATTTTCAACTGGCTATGTGGCTATGCCTGTAATCTTAGAACTCGGGAGGATGAGGCAGGAGGATTACAAGTTTGAGGCTAATTTGGGCTACAAAAAATAAAAATAAAAACACTTTCCACGGGAGGGAGGGGGGCATGAGGGACAAGGTAACAAACAGTACAAGAAATGTATCCAATGCCCAACGTATGAAAATGTAACCTCTCTGTACATCAGTTTGATAATAAAAATTTGAAAAAAAAACAACAAAAAACAACAACAACAACAAAAAAAAACACTTTCCACAACAAAACCAAGAAACAAAACTTATCTATTACCATCTTTTAGTCTTTTTTTTTGTCCTAGAATCAGGGATCAGACATAGGACCCTGCACTTGCTAGGAGCTTCAATCTCCATCTCTATCCATTTCTTGATCCTTTGGTTTCCTTCCTTGGATTGTAAACTATGAGAGCAGCCAGCGTCATTTGTCTTAGTCATAAGATTCCCGGTATTTAAGAGGTACATTTGATATGTGATGGATATTTAATACTGGTTGGAAGAATTAATGAATGAAATTAAAGACATTTCAATTTATTCAACCATCTGCAAACATTTACTTGGGACCTATGTGCTATTATTTGTTCTAGAGGTGGAAGATGCAGCAATGAAAAATACCACTGCACTCCTTTCATGGTCTTAGATTATAATGTTTGTAGGTTGAGGAGTGATGAAATGAAATAGATCAACATTTCAAAAAGAGAACAATAATTTTCTTCTTTTCTATCTTGCCAGTTCAGGGGCTTGAACTCGAGGCCTGGGCATGGTCCCTAAGCTTCTTTTGCTAAACGCTAGCACTCTACCACTGAGGCCCCAGCACCACTTGTGGTTTCTTCTGTTTATGTAGTGCTGAGGAATGAAACTCAGAGCTTGATGCATGCTAGGCAAGCACTCTACCACTAAGCTACATTCCTAGCCCTTCTTCTTTTTCCTTCTGCCAATCCTGGAGGTAGAACTTGCCTGGACACTGTCTATAAGCTTGTTTTGCTTTGGCTAGCTAGCATTCTACTTTTTGAGCCACAGCAAGACTTCTGGCTTTCTCTGAGTAGTTCATTGGAAATAAGAGTTTAATCTTGGGGCTGGAAATGTGGCTTAGTGGTAAAGTGCTTGCCTAGCATGCATGAAGCCCTGGGTTCGATTCCTCAGCACCACATACACAGACAAAAGCCAGAAGTGGCGCTGGGGCTCAAGTGGCAGAGTGCTAGCCTTGAGCAAAAAGAAGCCAGGGACAGTGCTCAGGCCCTCAGTCAAAGCCCCAGGACTGGCAAAAAAAAAAGAGTTTAATCTTTGCTGTCCAGGCTGGTTTTTAACTGTGATGCTCAGATCCTGAGTTGCTTGGATTACAGGTGTGAGCCCTAGCTTGTGAGGCCCATGTTTAGATACTATCCAGGTTTAGATGTCAACGATGCTTCAATTTTATTATCTATGCTGTGTTAGCCCAAAACTTCATTTCAAAACAAACTTTATTAAATATATTAATTACTTTAACATGTGGCAAAAATTAATATGTTTGAAAAAAGGTCTTTAAACTTACAATATTTTTTTTTACATTTGCAGAGTTTGGAAACATTTGCAAGTTCTCTGATTCTGAGCAATGTTTTGATGAGAAGAGATATCCCCAATCTAACCAAGTACCAGATAATTCTGGCCAGAGATCAATTTAGGAAAAACCCATCTCCAAATATTGTGGTAAGTATAAACGTTCATGATAGGAAGGCTAAAACATAAAATGAGTTATTGAAGTGTATCACTGACCCATGAAAGAGCAAATTGTAGCTAAATTTGAATCCCAGAATATTTGGGCTTACTTGTAATACCAGAAAGGAAGAAGCATCACAAAAAACTTGTAATACTTAATGTTCATTGGAGAGAAGTAGGTGTATGAAAATGTCTGTCAAGCTGGGCCCAAGGTTAGAAGAAAAGCTCACTATATAAAAAGACACCCAAGTCTAGAAGTGTAACTCCATGGAACATTGCTTTTATTTAGCAGTTCCTGGGATCTGAATTAAGGTCTTTGCTTTCTTGGGCTCTGGATTTTGCTGGTTAGGTCTTGAGAAAGCATCTTGCTTCCTTCCTAGACACATGCTTGATCAGCCTAGGCTTTTAGTTGCTAGGATGGCTGGTGAGAAGTATTCTTGAGGCAGACTCCCAAGTAGCAAGGAGCAAAAGGGTAAGAGCACCTAGCTAGAGAAAAAAGATTTTGAAGAGGCCAGAGAGAATAATTAATGAATATTTGTGACTACATAGGAGTCACTTTTATTTTACACCAGAAAATGCAGTCCTGCCATGCCAAACAAACCTCTAAAGGAGTCTATTTCACTATGTTATCTAAAACATGAATAAACATGTTTAAATTTCTTCCTAAAGTTAAAAGTTCACTAAAATTTTCAGTAAATCTAAACTTGCTGATTTTGATTTTATTGGTGAGTGTATTTGATAAAGAGGCAAGTTTACTGTTTCAGATAGTTAGGGTGCTATAGAAAACTATTCAACACTGTCAGGGAAGAATTTAGAATGATTCACTGAGAAATGCCACTAAAAATGGAAGCTATAGGAAAATAATTGAAATACATTCTCAGTATTCTTCTTTTAAATCTTTGTTACCAGGGGCTGGGAATATGGCCTAGTGGTGGAGTACTTACCTAGCATACATGAAGCCCGGAGTTTGATTCCTCAGTACCACATACATAGAAAAAGGCAGAGGTGGAGCTGTGAGCTCAAGTGGTAGAGTGCTACCTAGCCTTGAGCAAAAAGAAGCCAGGGACAGTGCTTGTGGCCGTAAGGACTGGAAAAAACAAAACTTGGTTATCATATGGGCCCATTAGCCTGAGAGCATGGGTATAGTGCTTGTATCTTCATGTTTCTTTGGTTGAATTTAACATGTGCTGATTGTTTTGGGGTTTTTTTTTTTGCCAGTCCTGGGTCTTGGACTCAGGGCCTGAGCACTGTTCTTTTTGCTCAAGGCTAGCACTCTGCCACTTGAGTCACAGTGCCACTTCTGGCCATTTTCTATATGTGTGGTGCTGGGGAATTGAACCCAGGGCCTCATGTGTAAGGGGCAAGCACTCTTGCCACTAGGCCATAGCCCCAGCCCAACTTATTATTGATTTTTTTCAGGGATGTCATCAAGGCATAATTGACGGCGAGTATGCCATTTGTATTAGTTTATATCATGGTTATGAACTACTGCAGCATATGGGAATGAGATATTTTTTCCTTTCTGGAATTACGCATGGAACAAAAGGTACGTGGTATAAAATTATGTAAAGAAATGATGAAAATATTTTTGTTGAAGATACATAAAACAGTCATCTAAGATGCTTTATTGTTATGATTTTGGTTATTATTTTGCCAGTCTTGGGGCCTGGATCCAGGGCCTAAGCACTGTCCTGGCTTCTTTGTGCTCAAGGCTAGCACTCTACCACTTGAGCCACAGCAGCACTTCTGACTTTTTCTGTATATGTGGTGCTCAGGTATCAAACCTGGGGCTTCATGTATGTGAGACAAGTACTTTACCACTAGGCCACAATCCTAGCCCCAGATGCGTTATTTTTAAAAGCAATGAGGTGTTTTTGAGTAATTGCTAGAAAACAATACATATGACTCGAACTGGGAAAACCAGATGTTTTTTATTTTTAAATTGCAAAAATCTGCATTCATTTTTAGAGTTGAATTTCTTTTTACTAACTAATTTGTTTTAAGTTTACTTATTTGTAGAACCTTTTCTTAATTTTTTTTTTTTTTTTTTTGGCCAGTCCTGGTTTTGGACTCAGGGCCTGAGCACTGTCCCTGGCTTCTTTTTGCTCAAGGCTAGCACTCTGCCACTTGAGCCACCACGCCACTTCTGGCCGTTTTCCATATATGTGGTGTGGGGGAATCAAACACAGGGTTTCATGTATAAGAGGCACTAGGCCTTGCCACTAGGCCATATTCCCAGTCCCCCTTTTCTTAATTTTTGAAGGAATGACATGGGTAAAGAACGAACTTAGCCGAAATGAGACCTTTATGAAGCTATAACTGCACACATACACATGGTACTTTAGCAAGTGTTAATGCTTTCCTCCACAAAGATATGGATTTTCATTTAAAATTCTGTCTTGTGTTAGCTGTGTGTAGTGATGCATACCTGTAGTCTCGGTTTCGTAGAAAGTTGAGGTGGGACGATTGATTCTGTTTAGGACTTTGAGGTACATCTAGGTAATACAGCAAGCCAAAACCTAAAATATGCTATAAGAATTATAGATTATAAGAATTATAGAATTATAAGACTATGACCCAGAAGCCCCACTGTTGGGTATCTATCCAAAAGCCCACAAACAAAATCACAGTAATGCCACCAGCACAACAATGTTCATCGCAGCACAATTTGTCATAGCGAGAATCTGGAACCAACCCAGATGCCCCTCCATAGATGAATGGATCAGGAAAATGTGGTACATATACACAATGGAATTTTATTCCTCTATCAGAAAGAATGACATTGTTCCATTTGTAAGGAAATGGAAGGACTTGGAAAAACTTATACTAAGTGAAGTGAGCCAGACCCAAAGAAACATGGACTCTATGGCCTCCCTTATTGGGAATAATTAGTACAGGTTTAGGCAAACCATAGCAGAGCATCACAAGGCCCAATAGCTATACCCTTATGAACACATAAGATGATGCTAAGTGAAATGAACTCCATGTTATGGAAACAATTGTTATACCACAGTTGTAACTACTTTCAACGTCCTATGTGTATGTGTAGTTTCTATTATTGATGATGTTCTTGTATCACCTTCCTATGGTTGTACCTACACTATCTCTGTAATCTTATCTGAGTATATTGGAAACGGCGTTTACTGGTATTGGAAGTAGGAAATTCAAAGGGAATACCAAATTTGAGAGACACAGGATAAAAAAAGAGAAATAACTACAAAAGCAATACTTGCAAAACTGTTTGGTGTAAGTGAATTGAACACCTGGGGGGGAGGGAAAGAGGGGGAGGGAGGGGGGCATGAGGGACAAGGTAAGAAACAGTACAAGAAATGTATCCAATGCCTAACGTATGAAACTGTAACCTCTCTGTACATCAGTTTGATAATAAAAAATTGAAAAAAAAAAGAAAGATTATATATTGTTTGTCTTTTTCTTTTTTTCTCTGTCTTTTTTTAATCAGTCATTGGGGCTTTGGGCATGGGTGCTGAGTCTGAACTCTTTCGCTCAACATTAGCACTCTACCACTTTGAGCCACTGGCTCATTTGCAGTTTTCTGGTGATTAATTGGTGGTGAAAGTCTCATGGACTTGGGCTGCTTGGGCTATCTTTGAACTGAGATCCTTCGATTTCAGCTTCTTGAGTAGCTAGGATTACAAGACAGAGCCCCCAGCGTGCGCTTTTTTAAATGAGGCAAGGTTTCATTATGAATCCCAGTCGACCTTCAAACTTGTGATCCTTCTGCCTTACCGTCCCAAGTTCTTTTTTTTTTTTTGACATCTGGGAGCTTGAACTCTGGGCCTGAGCACTGGCCCTGGTTCTTTTTGCCCAAGGCTAGCACTCTGCCACTTGGTCCACAGAGTTACCTGTGGCCTGTTCTCTATATGTGGTGCTGAGTCGTGGAACTCAGGGCTTCATGTATGTATGGCAAGCACTGTTTTTACTAGGCCATATTCCCAGCCCCCATCCCAACCAAGTTCTGATATGCCACCATGCCCAAATTGTTCTTTATTAATTAATATGAATTTTAAAACATTTTTTGATTGATGCACGCGAATACGCTTGTTTATATTTGGGTAACAATAGGTCCTTTAAATGTTTAAGTGTTTTATTGTCTGTTAGGATTAATACTTATTCAAGTTTATTGTTTATCAATTTAAACCTTAAATACATATTAGATATTAGCCTCATTTATTTGTAGTGAAAATCCTCAGTCTGATTTAAAGTTTAAATAAACATATTTCTCTTTGTTTTATTACTGACTTCCGTTTGGATGTTCCTATCCTACCTGTATACTTAGTTACTATTTAAATAAAAAGTAAATTTTTCACATATGCTTAAAGAACAATACATTAATATGATTACTTTGGAAATTATAGAAATAATTTTGATTTTTTTCCTGCAGGAGAAAAATGTAAAGATTTTTTCTATACTCATCCAAAGTTAAAGAAATTAGAAGAAGGGCTGGGGATATGGCCTAGTGGCAAGAGAGCTTGCCTCATACACATGAGGCCCTGGGTTCGATTCCCCAGCACCACATATACAGAAAATGGCCAGAAGTGGCGCTGTGACTCAAGTGACAGAGTGCTAGCCTTGAGCAAAAAGAAGCCAGGTACAATGCTCAGGCGCTGAGTCCAAGCCCCAGGACTGGCCAAAAAAAAAAAAAAAAAAGAAATTAGAAGTAGTTGTAATCAAACACTTCAGGTCATGGAATGGTAGGTAATACTTAGTAGTGTTGAAGGTATGGTAGTTGCTGAAAGTGCTAAGATTTCCACTTACTAGTTTATGCTAACACACCTTATAAAGAAGGAGGAATTTTGGGGCTGGGGTAGCCTTGAGCATAGGAAGCCAGAGGTAGTGCTCAGGCTCTGAGTTCAAGGCCCAGGACTGACAAAATAAAAGGAGGAGGAGGAATTTTAATTGTTCTAAATAATTAATGGTAAAAATTTGAATACAGGGCTGGGGATATGGCCTAGTGGCAAGAGTGCTTGCCTCGTATACATGAAGCCCTGGGTTCAATTCCCCAGCACCACATATACAGAAAATGGCCAGAAGTGGCGCTGTGGCTCAAGTGGCAGACTGCTAGCCTTGAGCAAAAAGAAGCCAGGGCAGTGCTCAGGCCCTGAGTCCAAGCCCAGGACTGGCCAAAAAAAAAAAAAAAAGAGAGAGAAAAAAAATTTGAATACATTTTGGAAAGTATGAGCAGTAGGAATGCTTAGAATAAGATAATAAGGGAAAAGTTAGTTTGGGGCCAGGAAGAGTGAGAGTAAAACCATCTATAATAAAGTGGTAGCAAGTTATCACACATCGGGAGAAAGTTTCATGTGTAGAGAGTGGTTAGAGAAGCCTGTGTGTGAAATGTTTTAGCTGATACCTGGTGGAAGTGAGGGAGGCAAACTGGGGATTTCTGGAAGAAGGATTACTGTAGGCAGAAAGAATAGCATGGTCCAAGGACCCTATTTGTTAGTTTGGTTAGTTTTATTAAAGATCAGTGGACTAGATTAGGATGAGTGAGGGTAAGAGGTGTGCAGATGAGCAGTAATGAAGGCCAGATGGTGTAGGGCTTTTCCCCCTTCAGTTCTGGGGCTTCAACTCTTGGCCTGGGCACTTGCTAGCACTCTACTACTTAGAGCCACAGTGTCACTTCCTGTGTAGGGCTCAATTACTTATTTGGTGCTGTTACTAAGACTTGAATTCAGGATCATTCTCTTGCTTGGCTTTTTTTTTTTTTTGGCCAGTCCTGGGCCTTGGACTCAGGGCCTGAGCACTGTCCCTGGCTTCTTCCTGCTCAAGGCTAGCACTCTGCCACTTGAGCCACAGCGCCGCTTCTGGCCGTTTTCTGTATATGTGGTGCTGGGGAATCGAACCTAGGGCCTCGTGTATCCGAGGCAGGCACTCTTGCCACTAGGATATATCCCCAGCCCCTGCTTGGCTTTTTTGATATTCAGTGTGATGTTCACCAGATTGATAGTTTGGAGACCAAAGAGGGTCTAGAAGGGTGTCCTGAAGATTAACGTCTACAGAGTTTAAAGCAAAGCAGTCACCAAGGAGTTTGAGAAGGAAATGGAGAAGTGTATGGGAGAAGTAGGGAAGAAACAGCAGTAGCAGTAGGAAAGAGTAGACTCTGGAACGCTTAAGAGAAATGTCACAAGAACTACCAAGTTTTCCTTTAATATGGCAGTGTGGAAGTCATTGATGCCTTTGATAGAGCCTCAGTGAAATGACAGTAGAGAGGCCGGCGCTAGCAGGTGAGAGACAGGATTTGCAGTGAGAGTAGCAGGTTGTCAGGTATTGATCACACGCAGAAACTTCATGCTACAATGATTCAGAGCAAGTATGTTTAGAATAAGTTTATTTGCTATAGTTGCTTCTCTCAGCTCTTACTTTTTGCTTCTTTTGTATTGTGAACTATCACTGTATGGATTCCCGAGGAATAGTCTGAGCCAGTTCTTAATAAAATGGATTATTGTGAAAATGAAATTAATTAATTAATTAGTATATACAGTGTTTGCTTACTGGCATTTGTATATGATGAATAAGGAAGGTAAAGGCATTGTCAACCTGACTGTACAAATGTGCAATCTCAGCATACAAGAGGTTGAGGCAGAAGGAGTTAAGAGTTTGAGGATAGGCTGAGCTACATAGTGAGACCCTACCTCAAAAAAGAAGAACATATAGGCTGGCAGCTGGTGGCTCACACTTGTAATCCTAGCTACTTAGGAGGCTGGGGTCTGAGGATCCTGCTTCAAAACCAATCGATGAGACTCTAGACTTTATCTAATAAACTACTCAGAAAAAGCCAGAAGTGGCCTGTGGTTCAAGTGGTATAGCAATAATAGCCTTGAACAAAAAGAAGCTCAGGGACAGAACCTAGGCCCTGAGTTTAAGCTCCAGGAGCAGTACAAAAACAAAGAAAAAAACCACAGACACAAGGAAGAAAAAAAAATTTCATTTGAAGTTCCATACCAAGCTTGAAAGCCAAGGCAAACAATCACAAAAATATCTGTGTAACTACCTGGCCTTTATTATCCCATTCATACTTCCATTTTCTATTTCATTTAGTTGCCAGTCCATTTTATTTCATGTTTTAGATTATTACCTTATTTTCAATGTTTTTTATTAACATGAAGTAGTAGGGATAATAGTATATTTTAGATAAGACATATCACTTAGAAAATATGTTGCTTGATCATAAAATTCATGTTCATCTTCGTGCATTCTGCTGGTTACCAAGAATAAGCATTGGCAGCGGCTTTAGAATTGACTAGAGGGTATTCTGCAGTTATCTTTTGTGAAGTTGAGCATGTGTGGCCAGGTTAAGAAGGCCTTTAGTGAACAGGAGGGAAAGTTGTAGGAAACTAGTGGTAGCTCTGCAGTGTGTTTTTCTGTCTGTCCAGAAAGTTAAAGGGGAGAGTCAGTCATGTCCTGTGTTAGGGGCTACTCAAAATGACTCAGACACTTAATGGTCTTCTTTGGAACTTTATATTTCATTTTATGGGTTATAGGGTTTGAACTCAGAAGCTGGGTGCTGTCCCCGAGTTCTTTTCTTCGATGCTAGTGCTCCACCACTTTGAGCCACAGCTCCACTTATGGTTTTCTGGTGGTAAATTGGAGTCTGATCGACTTTTCTGCCCAGATAGGCTTTGAACCATGCTCCTCAGATGTGAGCCTCCGCTGAGAAGCTCGGATTACAGGTGTGAGCCACCTGTGCCTGACTACAACTTTATGATAGCCTATGAGAAATGGAGTCAAGATTGTTAAAATTACTGTGTAATGCAGTAAAAAAAGACGTTAAAACTTCTTACGTATATATTAAAAATGATTACTTAATATTAATATATAGCTTCAGGGTAGTGTTTTAAACTAGTTCTTCTGTAAAGACTTTTGAAAAGTTGTAACTAAAGTATTTTCTGTTCCACAGCTACAAACACCTCTGAAAAGAAATATGATGACACAAGAGTTATGATTGTTTTCTTCATTTCGAGACAGTGTTCAGGAAATTGCAGAAATGCTTTGAAAGCATCAGCCAATTATTAGAGTGATGACGTTTGTTGGCCATGCTTCAGGGAAAAGCATGAAAGGTTTTACCCAGAAGGAGCAGTTGGAGGTAATTTTGTAGATGGTGAAACAGAAATAAAACCAATTAACATTTAACTTTTTTTGTAAGCACTAGTCACTTGGCTACTGAAATAAAATTTTATAACAAATGTGAAAAAAAATGACAAAGTACGTTTTGAATAGCCAGATAAAATCCTTTATGAGACTACATTTTTACTCAATGATGATACTTTAAAAATTATTATTAGGGGGCTGGGAATATGGCCTCGTGGCAAGAGTGCTTGCCTTGTATGCATGAAGCCCTGGGTTCGATTTCCCAGCACCAGATATATAAAAAACAGCCAGAATTGGCTCTGTGGCTCAAATGGCAGAGTGCTAGGATTGAGCAAAAAGGAGCCAGGGACAGTGCTCAGGCCCTGAACCCAAGACCAGGACTGCCAAAAAAAAAATTATTATTAGGGGGCTGGGAATATGGCCTAGTGGCAAGAGTGCTTGCCCCGTGTACATGAGGCCCTGAGTTTGATTCCCCAGCACTACATATATAGAAAATGGCCAGAAGTGGTGCTGTGACTCAAGTGGCAGAGTGCTAGCCTTGAGCAAAAAGAAGCCAGGGACAGTGCTCAGGCCCTGAGTCCAAGCCCCAGGACTGGCCAAAAAAAAATAAAAAAATAAAAATATATATATATACGTATATATTATTATGGTTATTCAGTTTACTCAATCAAATTTTTAAACCTTAGCTTTCAGTTTGCAAACTTTTTTTTCCTCTTCTCAGTCCTGGAACTTGAACTCAGAGCCTGGGTGCTTGCTATCCCTGAGCTCTTCAGCTCAAGGCTAGAGCTCTACCACTTGAGCCACCGCACCACTTCCAATTTTCTGGTGATTAATTGGAGATAAGAGTCTGACAGACTTTCCTGCCTGAGCTGGCTTTGACGTGTGGCCCTCAGATCTCAGCCTTCTGAGTAGCTAGGATTATAGGCATGAGCCCACAATGCCCGGCGTTGAACTTTTCTTTTATCACTCAGTAATAAACAGCTTTTGGACTGATCCAGATTCTTGGACCACACTTTGAGTAGCGTCATTAAAAATGAAGTGGAGGGGCTGGGAATATGGCCTAGTGGCAAGAGTGCTTGCCTCGTATACATGAGGCCCTGGGTTCAATTCCCCAGCACCACATATACAGAAAATGGCCAGAAGTGGCACTGTGGCTCAAGTGGCAGAGTGCTAGCTTTGAGCAAGAAGAAGCCAGGGACAGTGCTCAGGCCCTGAGTCCAAGCCCCAGGACTGGCCCCCACCAAAAAAACAACAAAATGAAGTGGAAACATTGAAGAAATAATTGAGTATGTAAGTCTTGAATTTAGGGGGAAAATTCATGGAAGTGAATATTCATTCAATGACAGATCAATGCCAATAGGAGGTACATAAATAACAGCTTCCTTTCTCTCTTTAGAAATATGTTAGCTATAAAAGAATAGTATTTTTTCAGGTGGGATTGGCTTATACCTATAAGCCTGGCTGTTTGGCAGACAGAGAGCAGGAACACAAAAGTTTGAGGCTAACTCCAATAGAAAAGTTCTCAAGACCCTATAGCTCAAAAATTTCCAGGGAATAAAACAGAGCTGGAGATCATGTCATCTGTGAATAGGGATAGCTTGATTTCTTCCTTGCCGATGTGGATCCCTTTGATATCCTCCTCTTGCCTTATTGCTATGGCTAGGGATTCCAGCACTATGTTGAATAGAAGTGGGGAGAGTGGGCATCCTTGTCTTGTTCCCGAGTCTAGGGGGAATGATTTAAGTTTCTATCCATTTAATATGATATTAGCAGTTGGTCTGTTGTATATGGCTTTTATTGTTTTGAGGAATGTTTCATCTATTCCTGTTCTCTCCAGAGCTTTTAATAAGTATGGATGTTGTATTTTGTCAAAGGCTTTTTGGGCATCGACTGAGATGACAATGTGATTCTTGATTTTAGTTCTGTTGATGTGGTGAATTACATTGATTGATTTACGGATGTTGAACCATCCTAGTGACTGTGGGATGAAGCCTACTTGGTCATGATGTATGATTTTCTTGATCAGTTTCTGGATCCTGTTAGCTAATATTTTATTGAGGAGCTTTGCGTCTGTGTTCATTAGTGATATTGGTCTGTAGTTCTCTTTTTTTGTTGGGTCTTTGCCTGGTTTGGGAATGGGTATGATATTAGCTTCGTAGAATGAGTTTGGGATTTCTCCCTCTGTTTCTATTTTGCGGAAGAGTTTGAGGAACATTGGTATTTGGTCATCACTAAAGGTTTTGTAAATTCATTGGTGAATCCATCTGGGCCTGGGCTTTTCTTTGTTGGGAGGTTCTTGATTGCCTCCTGTATCTCACTGTAAGTTATTGGTTTATTTAGTTGATTTATTTCTTCTTGGTTCAGTTTGGGCAGTTTGTACTTCTCTAAGAATTGATCCATTTCTGTAAAATTATTGTTTCTGGCTGAGTAGAGGTTTTGGAAATAGCTCCTTATGATTGTTTGAATATCGTGTCTACTTGTTGTAATTTTTCCGGTGGAGTCCTTGATTTTACATATATGAGTCTCTTCTTTTTTTTGTAAGTCTTGCAAGGGGTCTGTCAATTTTATTTATTTTCTCAAAGAACCAGCTTTAGTCTTATTTATTTGTTGAATGGTCTTTCTATTTTCAATCAGATTTATCTCCTCTTTAATCTTGTGATCTCTCCCCTCCTAGTCGTTTTAGATTCTGTCATTTCTTGTTTCTCCAGTTGTTTTAGTTTCATCGTGAGGTTATTCACCTGCTCTGCTTCCATTCTTTTAATGTGAGTGCTGAGGGCAATGATCTTGCCCCTCAGTACTGCCTTAGCTGTGTCCCATAGGTTTCTTTGTGATGTGTTTTCATTGTCATTGTGGCTTATTAATTCGTTGATTTCATGTTTAATTTGGGTTCTCTGACTCAGAAGTCCCAGTTAAGAACTTACACCCCACATTTGCTGGCCCACGAATCAGAGGGATTGTGCATCACCACAGTGAAAGATTAGATGCCACCCACATGTCTAAATACATGGTGTCCATTTTGTGCCATTATATATGCTTGTGAATTAAATGTTGGAGGTTTTCTTTGGAAGTGGGGGCAACAATGAAAAGGAACCCAGGGATTTGGGTATAAAAGGCCAAACCTTTGCCTCTTGAGTGCTGGAATGACAGGCATACACCACCATGCCTGCCTATGAGCAAACTGTTGATGTGTTGTCATGGGGTTATTTCTGAGCTATCTTAAGCAAAGAAGGTACCCCTGAGCAATTAGTAGTATGCGACTTCATGTGATCGTTTTATTGATTAGGGTTTCATGTTTTGTTTTGTTTTTGTTTTGCCAGTTCTAAGGCTTGGACTGAGGGCCTGAGCACTGTCCCTGGCTTCTTTTTGCTCAAGGCTAGCACTGTGCCACTTGAGCCACAGTGCCACTTCTGGCCTTTTCTCTATATGTGGTGCTGAGGAATTGAACCCAGGGCTTCATGTATAGGAGGCAAGCACTCTTGCCACTAGGCCATAGTCCCAGTCCCTAGGGGTTGTTTTTTTGTTTGTTTGTTCATTTTGTTTTAACAATAACTCTTGATGTTCTGATGCATACAAAAGGCTTTTTATCCCTTTACAATAAAAAATACATCTAAAGGAAATAAGAGAAAATGTCAAGGTCTGACAAAGCTGTTGTGATGGCTTCCTAAGTATTCAGTATTTCATTGTCTTCCCTCATTCACCTATACACAAAAATATCTTATATCTTTCAAATATCAAAGTCAGAAATGCTTATAGATGTCCTGAGAATAACGACAACTAAGCAAGTTACATATAAAAGCATGGCATACATATGACAAATAAAAATCATAGCTTATATTCATAATTTTTGAAACACATACTGTCATTCAGATGCACATATTTTTGGTAAGTTCAGTTCTGTTGATCAAAGATACAATGGAAACAATTTTGCGCAACTATGATAGATGTTTAGAAATAAGCCCCACTCTACCTGTACCATCTTTCCTGTAGATGAAGTCAATTCTTTTAGTGGCAAAATTTCACTGCAGTCAGTCTGAGTGGCGTGGTCTGTGGTGAAAAAGCCAATCTTTAGTTCATCAGAAATGTTAAGTCTGAAAAAAAAAAGAAAAACTGAAAAGGTCAAATGTGCCTTGTGCTAGAAATAGGTGTCAAAAATGTCCTCATGAGCTGGGAATGTGGCTTAGCAGTAGAGTGTTTTCCTAGCATGAATGAAGCCCAGGGATTGATTCCTCAGCACCACATGAACAGAAAAAGTCAGAAGAGGTGCTGTGGCTCAAGAGGCACAGTACTACCCTTGAGCAAAAAGAAGCCAGGGACAGTACTCAGGCCTTCAGTAACAAGCCCCTGGACTGCAAACAAACAAACAAAAAGTACTCATTACCTGACTCATGTAATTGGACTCTTTCTGTAACAACAATAAATTAGTAATAATAATAATAAGAAATTAAGAATAATAATTTTTAAAAAAGAAATAGGTGTCATGCAAACACTTTGGGGTAAATTCCAGACTCTTTCAAAGGAATGGGGTGCGGAAGCTAGTGGATTATCTGCTCTTACCCATCTACTGCAGGAAACTATTATAAGTTTTGCATGGGTATATCCAGCAGAAATACTTTGAGATAGGTCTTACATCTAATGTGAGGACACAATGTTCAACTAACTTCCTTCCTTTTTTCATTCCTTCCTTCTCTCATTCCTTCCTTTCTTCCTTCCTTCCTCCTTCCTTCCTTTTATCTCTTTCTCTTTTATATTTCTGTGAGGTACTAGGCTTGAATTCAGAGCCCAGCTACTCAGAAAGCTGAGACCTGTGGTAATGAGGTTCGAAGCCAGCCCTAGAAGAAAAGTCTTCAAGTTTCAAATTTATCAGGAAAAAGCCAGACTAGAAGTGTGTCTCAAGTAATAGAATACCAGCCATGAACAAGAAAGATGAATGCAAGTTTTTAAGGCCTGGTACTGGTACGTACACACACACACACACACACACACACAGACCACACATACACACACACCATGGGTGGTATGGTAGTGGTTGATTCCATTATCCACATGATGTTTTGGAACCTCACAATTTTTTCATCATCTTTGCAGAAAACTAGGCAAGTGCAGGTAGAAAAGTCCATGAGATTCTTATTTCCAATTGCAACAGCCAGAAATGGAGCTGTGGCTCTAGCAATAGAGTGCTAGACTTGAACAAAAAGAGTTCAGGGATAGTGTCCAGGCCCCAGTCTAGAGACATGTACAAATATTGAATCCCCAGGCTCATCGCTCCTCTCCTTCAGCTCAACTCACAGTGCCTGTAGGCAAGTGATGGAACTTTTGTGCCACCCTGGTCCATGTTAGGGGTAGGGAGAATCCGTATGGAAGATCATGGAGCTCTAGGTCACTGCTTTTTGATAAAGTCCTTTGTCTCTGACCAAGGAATCTTGTGTTTTCTGCCAAGGGTCACAGAACAGTTACAGGCAAACTTACAACTCCTTAAGTAAGGCAAGAGCTCAAATACTATTCAGTACTGGACCATTATCTAATTTAAAACCAATCCTTCCAAATTCTACTTGCAAACTGAGCATGGTAGAATATGCCTGGAATTCCAGCATTTGGGAAGTGGAGGCAGGAGGATTGTGAATTGAAGGCCAGACTAGGCTAGATGGAGTGAATCTGTTAAAAAAAAAAAGAAAAAGGAAAAAGAAATAAAGAAAAGAAGAAAAAACTCCTTCTTACATTGTGTGTGTGTGTGTGTGTGTGTGTGTGTGTGTGTGTGTGTGTGCCAGTCTTGAGGCTTGAACTCAAGGCCTGAATACTGCCCCTGAGCTGCTTTTCTCAAGGCTAGCACTTTACCACTTTTTTTTTTTTTTTTTTTGGCCAGTCCTGTGACTTGGACTCAGGGCCTGAGCACTGTCCCTGGCTTATTCTTGCTCAAGGCTAGCACTCTGCCACTTGAGCCACAGCGCCACTTCTGGCCATTTTCTGTATATGTGGTGCTGGGGAATCGAACCTAGGGCCTCATGTATACGAGGCAAGCACTCTTGTCACTAGGCCATATCCCCAGCCCCGCACTTTACCACTTTAGCCACAACTCTGCCTCCAGCTTTTGAGTAGCTCACTGGAAATAAGAATCTCATGGATTTTCTTGCTTAGTCTGGCTTCAAACTGTGATCCTCAGATCACAGCCTCCTGAGTAGCGAGGATCATAAGCATGAGCCACCAGCACCTGGCTGAATGCCTTTTACGATCATGATGAAGTGATTTACTGAACTGAATACCAATATTTATGTTCTGTCTACCTAAATCTATAACCATCCGTGAAACTCATGTGTGCAAACCACCAATAAATTATAATTGTCACACTAAAATTACACTGTATTAGGGAAATAAATGAGTCATATAATAAAAATCAAATAAACCTTTTTTTTCCAAATAACTTATAACAAACTAGGAGAAAAACAATTTTTTTTGTCAGTTCTGGGCTTGACCTCAGGGCCTGAGCACCATCCCTGGCTTCTTTTTGCTCATGGATAGCACTCTAGCACTTGAGCCACAGCGCCACTTCTGACTTTTTCTATGTATGTGGAAGATGGAGTAGATATTGGAAAGGAATCAAACCCAGGGCTTCATGTATATGACGCATGCTCTGTACTAACAGGCCAGATTCCCAGCCCAAGAAAAACAATTTTTAAGCAAGGATGACATAAAATATTTTTGGTACTTTTCAAAATGACAATTTTTATCCATGACAAAGGTACAGGTAACACCTCCCATCCTCTACCCAACACATGGAAGTTTTAAGTTTTCTTTTATGATATACTTGAGAAAATTAAATAAAGCAAAAATACAAACATTATACTTACAAATACGTATCCTGGAAAACTCAGGTAATAATGAAAAGTTTTCTAGAAATTATTATATATCTCTAAACTTTATGTATTTCTTATCAACTACTCCCATTACCCTCAAGATATTTGACTAAACATTGATTTCTACAGTCACCCTTTTACAAAGCTTTTCTCTTTCAAAGAGAGAAACTCGGTCTTCTAATTCTGACTCTGCAAATCTGGGCCCAAACTACCCAAGCTTCATACATTTAACTTATTAAAAAATGAGTGCTAACGTTTTACCAAAGATAACAGCCATATTGAGTTCGGTAGGGTTTTAGGAAGCCCAGAGACTGAGAAGATGGATTAGATGTTGGAAAGGTATCACATCCTGGACTGCTGACATTAACAGAACAGCTTATGCCACCCTACAGGACCTTTCTGACATAGAGAGCTCCCAGAAAATGATAGTCCCAATCTGACCATTCAAGACCAAGAATTCCCTCTTGTCCACCTGTAGGAGGAATTGATGATGCATCATAGCTCCCTCTCCAGAAGTGCATGACTTCTACGTTTTCGAGAACCACCTTCATGTCCGCAAACTCCAGTAAAAGCTTCCTGTGATCACCTGCTGACAATCCTATCAAAAAGAAATAATCTGCACTTGCGGACCGGGGGAGAGCTGAGAGAAGAAACGAGGAAGAAGCCCGAGTCCGGTCCAGTGTGCAGGAGGCCCGAGTCCAGACCGGTCGGAGGAGGAGCGGAGCAGTGACCCATACTGGACAGGCCGGAGAGCTGAGAGAAGAGAAGAGCCTCAGGAGGAGGAGGAGAGAGGAGTGAGGCAGAGCGGAGCGGAAGCAGACGGGCCCGAGGAGCAGAGCTGAGAGTCCAGCCGGGCCAACGGGAGAATGGAGCCTTGAACCGACCCTGGGCCGGCCAGAGGAACAGGGCAGAGCTGAACTGGGCTGACAGGAGGAGGTCTGAGGCCTAAGGCCTGAGGGAGAGTGTGAAGCCTTAGGCCTGAGGAGGAGTCTTAGGCCTGAGGCCTGTGGGAGAGTCCTGAGCCTTAGGCCTGAGGAAGAGTCCAGAGCCTTAGGCCGGCAGAGAAGCCTAAAGCCTGTGTGGAGGCTTGAGGAGGCTTCAATTTAAGCTGGAGGAGAGGCGAGCCCACAGGAAGGAAGCTTGCTCCTCTGGAGGCTTGCAGATTTGGAGGCCTGGAGGCTGAAGTGATTAGAAATTAAGGTGGGGGGTCGTGGTTCAGGTCAAGACAGGTCTCAGGTCTGGGTTCTGGGTAACTAACCCAGGACAAGGTATTGACAGGCAAGCATTAGGAGGGGGAGGGTGGCTCTGGTTCTGGGTTTTAGATTGTAAATAGAATCCTTTTGTAAATAAAACCCCTTCCCACCTTATGTTGTGCCTCAGGGGATTATTCTGCATCTCAGAATACGACACTGAGAATGCCCTCTAAGAGTTACTCTGAAATCTACAAATAACTGATACAAGTGTAGGGACCATGTCTACAAAGAATCACTACTTTTGTTCTTCCTCATTCCACTTCAGTGGGAATAATTCCCTTGACTTCTGTAGTTTTATAAATGGGGCCTCCTGCCTCCCTCACAGCCACCCAGGGCAGGCACCCCATGCCTGGAAATCCTTTCCTTAAACTGGATTAACATCTCAGCAAATCCAGTGAAGTCTATGCTTAAGACAGGGGCAATGTTATATTCTCGTTATTGTCGCTCTTCACCCAGGTTAAAGAGCAAGTGATCCCCTTAAATCTATCTACCATGGTATCTACCATTTTCTGAATAACGACAATGACGATGATAACAGCCATACTCATAGGACAATAATGACATATCAGCTATTATAGGATAAAGAAGGATTATGGACTGAATATCTGAGGACTCTCTAACTTTATATGTTGAACCCTATAATAGCTTTTGTTAGCATGGCAAAATAGCCGAAAGGAAAAAGGAAAGAATTCTTTTTGAACATGACTTCAGGGGTTTCAGTCAGTGATTCACTGGCTACTTTGTTTAGAAAGTAGAAGCAGAACTTCATGGCAGAAGGTCATGGAGAGCAAAGTCACTCACCTCCTGGAGTGCAGTGGACAGAGACAGGATACCCTTCAATAAGTCATCTCAATGATTTACTACTTCCTCTAACTAGGCCCCACCTCACATCACCTCCCAATACTGCCAGCGAATGATGTATCCATTAATGAATTAGTCCATTGATTAGGTGTGATCTCATAAGATCATCACCTCTCAATGACTGGATCCAGCCGAGGATCAAGGCGTAAAAATATGAGCCTCTTGAGGGGATACCATAACCAAGTCGTAACATCTGTTGGGGTAGTATTTGAAGATGGAGCCTTCAAGGAGTAAGTAGGGTCCTCATGGGTTTGTAAGAAGAATTGTTACCTTCAGTCATTGAAGGCTATGTAAGAACATAGAGAGAGGCAGATTTGTGCAAATCAGGAAGAGAGCCTTGATTGAACTTCTCAGCTTCAAGAACTGTTAGAAATGAATTTTTATCTTTTAAGCCAGCCACTTCATTGTAATTTATTGTGGGAATTCACAAAGACTAGAACAGTATCCAGGAGAAAGACACTATCTGTAATTTATGACCTTTCTTTCCAACCCCTGCCTCACACCTGCTAAAGAGAAAAGCCTTATATGATTGCTGACATTGGAGAAAATGTTGAACACAAATGACTATGAACCTCTTAAGCTCTTCTTACCAGCCTATTCACGGAACAAATAAATGTGTTCTGATTCTTTCTCAAAAAAAATCTGCAATCACCTTCTTTTCCATCTTTCCTTTCATTTTTTTCCCTTCTCTAGTGGAGGCCAATGACATGAGATGATGAGAAAGGACAGGAGCTGTACAGAGAAAGTCAGCAGGCAAGAGGAGGAAGAGTGGACCGGCTTAGAAGTGACATGGAGAGGAAACAGCTACAATGGTGGGAAGATCAGATATACTGAACAAGAAGGTAAGTGAACTGAAGATGACAGAAGTTAAGCCTTTTCACTCCCAGGAGAGGTATTTATAAACATAGAGAAGGAGGACACTAGCTACTGCTCTGAGACAATGGAATGAAATTGAAAGGATTGGTCTAAGTGCATAGTCACACCACTTAGCAGAGCCTAGAATAGTTTTTTAGCTAGAAAGTGAACAAGTACTCAGAAAATGATGGGGACATGAAAATGATGAAAAATCATATTGAAGCGTGTCCCACTGGCCATATCCAAGACAATGTAAGCATCAAAAAAAGCAGAAAAATAGAGAGTAAGATGCAATTGTTGGCTGGAGGAGGAGATACATGCCTATAGACCCAGATATGGAGTAAATGAAGATGGGAGATTCACGGTTTAAGACCAGCCCAGGCCCAAGACCTTACCTCAAAAATAAACTGGGCATCAAGATACATACCTGTAATTCCAGTGATATGAGAAGTGGTATAGGAGAATAGCAATCTGAGTCAGTCCAGGGAAAAAGTGAGAGACCCTTTCTGAAAAATAACCTAAAGTAAAACAATATCTGGAGCTTGGTTCAAATGGGAAAGCATTTGCCTAATTAGTGCAAGGCACTGAGTTCAAACCTAATTACCACCAAAAAAACAAAACAAAACAAAAAAAGAACCAAAGGAAGGAAGCGAGGGAGGGAGGGATGGAAGGAAAACATGGATAATGATGGGTAGACTGATCAGTTGAGTTTATGAAAAGGAAATCTTGTCATCCCTATGAACAATTTAGTCACTTATTACAGAGGGAAGTGTCACAAACTTAAAGTAGAGAACCTTAGAATCTACCAATTCCCAAGGTCAAAGTGAGTGGAGAGAAGTTGCACAGTGGTCCCACTAGCATTGGAGCCCTGAGAGACATCTGGCTTCATTTCTGTGGCACTCCTGCCATGGATGCCTGACTTCAGTCTGGATTTGATAAAACAAGATATGAAACAGGGTAGAGCTGATCATCAGACAGAATGGAACATCTGTACTTTTAAAGTGACAAGGATATAAAAGACAGGGCAAGGCTGAGGAACTCTCCCAGACTGAATGTGGCATTTGGCCGCAAGGGAAGTCAGGATCACTTGACTGAAGGGAAAAAACTGAAGCCTGATTAGCAAATGGATCTGTCACCCGACAGTAGATGTTAAGCACCTGAGTCTTACCACCCCACTCAGAGGCAATCCTGAAGAGCATACCTCGCGCTGAGCAGAGCTTGAAGAAGAGCATTTGTTTGTCTACTTCTTAGATGAGAAAGGGACAGAAACACATCTCCATGTTAATTTATGGACAAGTGCAAAAGGTTCAGCTGAATGGTCAGGAATCAGGGAGGAACAAAATGAACAGGTTGATGACAAGAAGATTTATGTGGCTGAAACTTTAAGACTGAACAGAGACATTTCTAAATGTCACCATATCCAGGTAGACACAATGATACACTCTAGCTATCAGTCATTTTCCTTAGCTATTCCAATGTCTGCCCAATGATCCTTGAATAAAATGACCTTGGTGGCAGGGATAGAGTTCAAGGCAAGGATTTTCCTTTATTAAGACTGTCCAAGGGGCTGGGGATATGGCCTAGTGGCAAGAGTGCTTGCCTCGTATACATGAGGCCCTGGGTTCGATTCCCCAGCACCACATATACAGAAAATGGCCAGAAGTGGTGCTGTGGCTCAAGTGGCAGAGTGCTAGCCTTGAGCAAAAGGAAGCCAGGGACAGTGCTCAGGCCCTGAGTCCAAGGCCCAGGACTGGCCGAAAAAAAAAAAAAAAAAAAAAAAAGACTGTCCAAGTCACCCACCAAAGTGCAAGAGAATCTCATCAGTCAACTGTTCAACCACAGACATCAATACAAGGCAATATGAACCAGAGAAGTGAGCTGGCTACCTAGTGGAAGGTTGATAGCATTGAATCTCTGCCATCATTCTCAAAGGGACAGACAGCAACAGTCTGGGTATGAATTGGCGTTTCCTGAATTTGCATCTGCCAGGCCCACCATACATGCACTTACCCAGGTATCTTATCACCCTTACATTATTCTGTAAAGCATCACTTATAATCACAGAATTTATTTCACAGTAGAAAGAAGTACAGTAATGACCTCATGCCCTAGGAATTACCTGGTCTTATCATGTAACTCTTGGCCCACAGCGGGTGGCCTAAGAGAACAATGGAATAGATTGACTGAAGATTCAATTGTGAGAAATGAAGAGACATCTCCATGAATGAGTGCAGTTCTGTCTTTAGGATCTGCTTTGAATGAGTATATGGTGCTGCCTCCCCTACACTCCTAGATCCAGGACTTAGGAGAAGTGGAAGCAGAATCAGTTTTCTGGTCATGATCAATCAGTTTTCTGTGAGACATCCCTATTAATAACTACGTCCATAGAAAAAGGAAAGGGGCTGGGAATATGGCCTAGTGGCAAGAGTGCTTGCCTCCTACACATGAAGCTCTTGGTTTGACTCCCCAGTACCACATATATGGAAAATGGCCAGAAGGGGCGCAGTGGCTCAGGTGGCAGAGTGCTAGCCTTGAGCAGGAAGAAGCCAGGGATGGTGCTCAGGCCCTGAGTCCAAGGCCCAGGACAGGCAAAAAAAAAAAAAAAGAAAAGAAAAGAAAAGAAAAAGGAAAGAAGAAGCAATATAGAATGCAGATCCACAGAGAGAAGGAACAGAAAAAACCAGAACACTGGTAAGATAATCATAGGTAAAATGATTACAGCAAAAGAGGAAATTACCGTTCAAAGAGACTGGCTTCAAGACACATTCTCCTGATTCTTTCCTGCTTCACAAACCTCTTGCTTTCTCCATAACTTTCACAAACAGCCAATGGAATCGCCATCTGTCTTGCTGTTTCAGAAGAGAAGCCATCCTGGGATTTTTAGAAGCAGGAGAGAGACATCAGATTTAGACTTCAAAAAGGCTACTCTAGCTCCAATGTGGAGACAGCAGATTGTGCAGAGGGAGAGAGGGTGTTTGACTTTCTTGAGGAAATCCCGTTCCAGACATGGCAGTATTGACACTTGCATTTCTGCCACCTTGGAGTAACGGTGCCCAATAATTACCTCCAATCCTGCTTCGAATCCTCACCTCATTCTTCACATTCTTGAGGGTAAGTCTTGCAACTTTGCTAAGTCAAACTGGTCCTGGCTTTGGTTATAGCATTTCTCCCAGTGACTCGAGTGGTTAGTTGCGAAAGATCCGCCTTCAAAATGAAAACTCTCTTCTGCATCCATCAAAAAGCTATGCCTCTTAGTCTCACCGTTGCATGATATGCATCTAGCAACACAGCCATGCACATGCACAGATATACAGACATCCACACCCATGCACACACATACACACACAGCACACTATGGGTCAATGCAAATTCCTCTCATAAAATGTAATATTCCTTTTATGTTCCAAACGATTGGCCAGCCAAACAGGCAAATTCACAATCAAGAAAAGATCTAGCATGTGTTCATTTAGCAGACCTGGGTGGTCTTTATGTTCAGCATTTCTAATAAATGTAGTATGTTTCCAAAACAAAATTGAAATAAAAATAATGTCTACGATTTTGAACAAAATATTTCTCAATTTCACTCTCTTCATGTCCTCCTATGCCGTTATTTTAACCCGAGCTACTCTTTTCTCTTGCTTGGACTTTCAATTGAATTAGCGGACCATCAAGCTTTCTTTGGGACTTCTTTCGGGAGTGGAATCAGTGGAGATGGCATTAGATGTGCTAAGTTGCTTGGGGAAATATAAGATACATATTGTTGCCATTTTTTCCCTCTTCAAAGAACATCAGACTTTGCAGTGCCCCATGGCTTACAGACATCTCTATTTCATGGCCCATCTTACCAAATCTCACAGTTCTACACACCATCTTTATGTCAATTGTTCCTACATTGATGAATCAAGTTGGTTCTTTTACTAGAACTTGGAGCTCCTAATCAACTACTTATTTAGCAGCTTAAATGGGTGCTTAATAGTCCCACTGGCATTCTGTGTCTCTAGCTTTATCATCTTCTTATCTTTCTCAACAGAGTTAATGGTGACTGCATTCTTTCAGTTAACAAAGTAGGTCCAAAACCCTAGAGCTTTTCTGATGCCATCAGCCCTACCAGTCATGCTTTCAACACATATTTAGACATTAACTGTGCACCTCAGGACCTCCAACTGCTGCTTTCCCATACATTTTTCTGTAGGTAATAATTTCCTACCGGGTTTCCTGTTTCTGTTCTTGTCCCTATAATAATCTAACACCAGTCATGAAAATCTCACAGACAGCTAAGTTAGACAATGAGATTTTGGTCCTCTTGCCCTCCTGCGGTCCCATCTCATTCTGAGTGACAGCTGAACTCTACCAGGCCTTGGTGGCTCACATCTATAATCCTAGCTACCCCGGGAGGCTGAGATCTGAGAATTACAGTTCAAAGCCAGCCCAGGCAGGATAAGCTCCTGACACTCTCATCTCCAATGAACCACCAAAAAGCCAGGAATGGAGTTGTGCTTCCAATGCTACAATGTTAGCCTTGAAGGAAAAAGTTAAGGGACAACATCCAGGACTGGAGTTCAAGCTCCAGTACTTGCCAGGGAGGGGAAAGAAAGGGGAAGAGAGATGAAGGGCAAGAGATGAGTGCTACAATGCAAGTCTAGTATATACATGCATAAAACCATCACAATGGAACTGTCCTAACCCACCAGGCAGGGGAATTCTGGAACCTGCTGTGTCGTGGCCTAGGACATAGAAGGGGGCGTGGCATTAAGCTATTTCAGGTGCAAGGAAGGAGCCCCCAGGCCTGGGGTAAGGAGAAGCGAGGCCAGGCCCGGATTACAGAAGTGAGGGCCCGGGGAAGGGCAGAAGAGAACCCGGGCCCCAGGGATAGGAGGATGGGGGGCCCGGGAAACTGGAGAAGAGAACCCGGGCCCCAGGGACAGGAAGATGGGGGGCCCGGGAAACTGGAGAAGAGAACCCGGGCCCCAGGCACAGGAGGATGGGGGCCCGGGAAACTGGAGAAGAGAACCCGGGCCCCAGGGACAGGAAGATGGGGGGCCCGGGAAACTGAAGAAGAGAACCCGGGCCCCAGGGACAGGAAGATGGGGGGCCCGGGAAACTGGAGAAGAGAACCCGGGCCCCAGGGACAGGAAGATGGGGGGCCCGGGAAACTGGAGAAGAGAACCCGGGCCCCAGGGACAGGAAGATGGGGGGCCCGGGAAACTGGAGAAGAGAACCCGGGCCCCAGGGACTGGAGGATGGGGGGCCCGGGAAACTGGAGAAGAGAACCCGGGCCCCAGGGAGAGGAGGGTCAGAGCCCCAACAAATGCACATTGCTGGGGTGCCCCGGCCTGTGCACCTAAGCATGCCGGCCCAGCCTGTGGACCCGAAGGCCAGAGCCCGGGTCTGCAAAGATTGGGAGAACGGGATCCTAGTCCTAGAGACAGGAGAGCCCCAGCCCTGGCCTGGGGGCAGGAGCGGCCCAGCCTGGGGTTAGAAGCTGAACCAAGCAGAAATCCACACCTTGACACCAAGGGGAGAGCAGCGAAGGAACCCAGCCAGCCTGAACAAGAGCGGAGATTAACCAGGAGCCAGTGGAGGAGCAGGGTAGAAAACACTACACACAGCAGGTGAAGGAGAGGAGGAGCGGGACGGAGACCACCAAAGGCAGACGAGCGGAGGAGAGGAGGAGCGGGTGGAGACCATCAGACAGTGGAAGGAGCGGAGGAGGAGCGGAATGGAGACCATATTAGGCAGTGGATGGAGCAGAGGAGAGGAGGAGCGGGTGGAGACCATCAGACAGTGGAAGGAGCGGAGGAGGAGCGGGACAGAGACCATCAGACAGTGGAAGGGGCGGAGGAGAGGAGGAGCGGGACAGAGACCACCAAAGGCAGGCGAGGAGCGGAGGAGAGGAGGAGCGAGCGGAGGAGAGGAGGAGCGTGCGGAGACCACCAAAGGCAGATGGAGGAGCGGAGGAGCGGGACAGAGACCACCTTAGATACGGGAAGGAGTGGCGGAGAGGAAGAGCGGGATGGAGACCATCAGCGACAGTGGAAGGAGCGGAGGAGTGAACACCACCCACCACTCAGCCGGCGGATGACCAGGGCGGGCAACACCAATAATCCGCCGGCAGAGGAAAGGGTCCCCCCCTTCCACCCCCACCCCCAGCACAGGACCACCAAGCAGCACCCTCAGGAGCAGCAGGGTGCAGACACCACCTCACTGTGCCTGATAGCCAAACCCTGGGGGCGGGGGAGACCAAGCGGCCACAGAGAGGAGCTGCTGGCCCGCGGAGAGGAGCGGATCCCCCTCCTGGCAATAAACCATCCCTTTGTTTAGCTACACCTGATGTCTGCCTGGTTCCTGGCATAGTCTAGTATAGTCTAACAGTCAGGACATCAGGGTTCAGTTTTGCGCTCTACCATCTAGTGTGGAAGTCTAATGATAGAAGTTCATCTTGAAGGGTGAAAGGGTTGTTTCAAATTGACAACTGACAGGGGAGGCTCATTCTGATATCAATAGGTCATGGTTGTGATTTAGCACTTAAGAATTCTCCATCTCACTACTTGGGTCAGCAATTTCTTTTTGGTCTTCTCTCCCTTATGCATACACAAAAGCAGGGCACCAATGGCTCACACCTGGAATCCTAGCTACTCAGGAGGCTGAGATCTGAGGACTGAGGTTGAAAGCCAGACTGGGCAGGAAAGTTTATGACGCTCTTAATTCAACTAACCACCAAAAAGTTGGAAGTGGAGCTGTGGCCCAAGTGGTAGAGTGCCAACCTTGAGCAAGAAAAGCTAAGGGACAGCACCTAAGACTTGAGTTCAAGCCCCAGGAACAGAAATAAAATAAGTTAACTTGACATTAGGATTTAAAAATAGAAAAGAAAATCCCTAACATTATCATTAATCTTACATTTAAAGGTAGAAAGAAAAAAAACAAATGCCAAACAATCATCATAATCAAATACCCAAATATTCTGCCATGAAGAATTATTTTCAAAAATCAAACTCAAATTTTATTTAGAATGGCTTTAATTGCTTAAGCATAAATTATTTTAAAAGAAATGTATATGTCTGTAAGAACTTGCTGCTGTTGGGGTGTGTGTGTGTGTGTGTGTGTGTGTGTGTGTGTGTGTGTGTGTTGGTCCTTGTGAAGTTTGGAGAAAGAATGGAAAGGAAAGGAAGGGAGGGAGGGAGGGAGGGAGGGAGGGAGGGAGGGAGGGAAGGAGAGAAGGCAGGCAGGCAAGATCAACCATCAAACTGCCTGCCCAAGCTGCTGAACCAATTAATAGCTTTAAGCAAGTTAACTTTCTGTGCTTCAGCCCCCTCCTCTGCCATAAACGAAAAATAATGATCTACTTGATAAGATACGTGTGAAGATCAATGGCTCACATACAAAGCTAGAAGTTCCTCAGATACAGAAAAGCTTTAAGTAGAAGCTGTAACATGAGTCACAACCTAGGAAAAAATTTCTTCCCTGTTTAAGTTACTAAATTCAGCACTGCAGTGTGCATGTGTGTAAGTAGCTCAAGCCACACAGGCAGAGAGAACACGAAAGTCTACCTGGCGATCATGTTTTTCAATAGCCCTGATCCTGTCATAGATGTTAGTGATGATATTGAAAGACTCCTCTTTAAGACGATCCTCAAATTTCAACGGAAGCAAATCTTTGATGAACACAAAATCCACCTGGCAGGATGTAAGCATCTAAAAATGAAAAGCATACTTTATTGTAAATACATAGTCCAGTGACCTCGCTGCTCTTGAGCGTATGGCCTGGTATCTGACTAGAATCTGGTTGGGCTTTCCAGAATACCTCTCAGATGCCATGTACTTAGGAAATTTCAATTATTCTCTCTTGGTGTGGATCTAAGCTTTCAGAAAGAGGAACTTGCAAAATAAGGCATACTATGGCTTGGATAGGTTTCATTCCCTCCATAGCTGAACCCAGGTTTCATGCATGCTTGGCAAGCGCTCTACCGCTAAGCCACGTGTCCACCCCTTATGTTTGGTTTTCTCGGTTTTGTTTCTGTTTCTTTGCCAGTCTGGGAGCTTGGACTCAGGGCCTGAGCACTGTCCCCCTGGCTTCTTTTTGCTCAAGGCTAGCACTCTGCCACTTGAGCCACAGCACCACTTCCGGCTTTTTCTATATACATGTGGTGCTGAGGAATCAAACCCAGGGCTTCATGTATACGGGGCGAGCACTTCACCACTAGGCCATATACCTTGCCGCATTCTTTTCTTTTCTTTTTTCTTTTTTTTTTTTGTGTGTGTGTGGTGATATTGGAAATTGTGTTCAGGGCCTTCTATGTGCTAGCCAAAGCTTTCTACTGTTCGAGCCATACTTTTAATGTAACTTTTTAATTTTTGATATTTCATTATCATTTCAGCCTTTCAAGAAGTTTATAAATCTTAGCTGGCGGCTCTCACCTCAAATCCTAGCTACTCAGGAGACTGATATCTGATGAATGTGGTTCAAAGCCATCCCAGGGAGCACAGTCCATGAGTTTCTTATCCTCCAGTAACCAGCAAAAAGACAGAATGGCTTAAGTGGTAGAGCACCAACCTGAGTGAAAGAGGGAGAACTTGAGGCCGTTATTTCAGGTGCCAGTAACTACAGGAAGGGAGGAAGGAAAGAAGGGGTGGGGAGGGGACGGACCTTTGTAAAACTAGTGTAAATTTCCTTCCAGTGGGCAGCTACTTTGAAACTTTGTGGGGGTACTGTTTCTTTTTCTTTCTTTTTTTTAATATGATTGTCATTTTCTTTTTTTTTTCTTTCTTTCTTTAATTGATTGATTGATTTGTTTTTGCCAGTTCTGGGCCTTGAACTCAGAGCCTGAGCACTGTCCCTGGGTTCCTTTTTGCTCAAGGCTAGCACTCTGCCACTTGACCAAACCACCACTTCTGGCCCTTTCTATCTATGTGGTGCTGAGGAATGGAACCTAGGGCTTCATGTATACAAGTCAAGCACTCTTGCCACTAGGCTATATTCCCAGCCCCGGGATACTGTTTGTAATAATATTGTCCCACTGATTTAGCTTGTCATGATGGCTGTTAATGTGTAGCTATTGTTTCTGTTGTGTTTGCCTAATAGTTATTTCATTTTCAAAAGTTCTCAAATTTGTTCATTTGAATTATTCAGTAGTGAAAAGCTGTTTGTTTTTTTCTACCACATACTAATTAATTCCACTGGAGTATAGACTTGCTGATATATTTTCTAATGAGCTAAAACTTTGCAACCAGGGGATCCAGTGAGTCCTTTAAAGGTCACTTTTTGGCAGCTTGTTTTCCTCTCCTGCCTGACTTCCTGGTATCACAAGATACTTTGTTTAGCTGGGAATATGGCCTAGTGGCAAGAGTGCTTGCCTCCTACACATGAAGCTCTGGGTTTGATTCCCCAGCACCACATATATGGAAAACGGCCAGAAGGGGCGCTGTGGCTCAGGCGGCAGAGTGCTAGCCTTGAGCAGGAGGAAGCCAGGGATGGTGCTCAGGCCCTGAGTCCAAGGCCCAGGACTGGCCAAAAAAAAAAAAAGGGTACTTTGTTTATCTAGTACTTCTCTGTGCCTGCTAAGAGATCTATCATTTCTCCAAGGAGCCTTTGTTTCTTAGGGAAGAATGATGTTTAAAATCCAATATGTGATCTAGGTTCCAGTGACTTAGGCGATAGTCCTAGCTACTCAAGAGCCTGAGTAGCTGGAAGTTGGTGGTTCAAAGCCAGTGAGACCCCATCTTCAATGAAGAAGCAAACAGCTGGACTAGAGGTGTAGCTCAACAGTAGACCACTCACCATGAACAAGAAAGCCTAAGGAGAACATAGGACTCTTGATTTAAAGCCCCAGCATTGGCCTAAGAAACCAAAAACAAATAACAATAACAAAGTATGACTGGGTATTATGGCATCCACTTGGAATTCCAGCAGGAGAATGACAGGTTTGAAGCCAGAAGAGTAGATAGCATGAGTTTAGGACTAGCATGCTCTACATAGTCTCAAAACACAAACCAATGCCTGTGTTCAGTGTTACTGTGGTATGATTGCTTCTAGGCTCCTCAGTTCTCAGCTTGAATTTTATCTCCAGATTCAGAATTATGAGTAAACAAGGTGGCAGTTGTTTTAATCTCTTATTTCAAAAGAAACTTTAATATAACAATAGATGATACAGCATCTTAGCCCTTATTCTTACTGAGTCTTTGTTAAAGAGCTAGTTCACAGAAATGTGGTTTATTTTTGTTTGGTTTTTGTGGCCAATCCTGCGGCTTGAACTCAGGGCCTGAGCACTGTCCCTGGCATCTTTTTGTTCAACGCGAGCACTCTACCACTTGAGCCACAGCCCCACTTCCGGCTTTTTCTATATACATGTGGTGCTGAGGAATGGAACCCGGGGCTTCATGTATACGAGGCAAGCACTTTACCACTGGGGCCGTATTCCCAGCCCCTGTGGTTTATTTTTGTTGTGAAATTCTCCATTATAAAAGACAAAGGACAAACCAATGCATCAGTGATAGTTATAGGACATTATGTTGGGGCTGGCAATCTGGCTTAATAGTAGAGTGCATGCCTAGCATGCATGAAGCCCTGGGTTCGATTCCTCAGCAACACATACACAGAAAAAAGCCAGAAGTGGCGCTGTGGCTCAAGTGGCAGAGTGCTAGCCTTGAGCAAAAAGTAGCCAGGGACAGTGCTCAGGCCCTGAGTCCAAGGCCAAGGACTGGCCAAAAAAAAAAAAAAAAAAAAGAAAAAAAGAAAAGAAAAGAAACTGTGTGTGGGCTGGGAATATGGCCTAGTGACAAGAGAACTTGCCTTGTATACATGAAGCCCTGGGTTTGATTCCCCAGCATCACATATAGAAAACAGCCGGAAGTGATGCTGTGGCCCAAGTGGCAGAGTGCTAGCCTTGCGCAAAAGGAAGGCAGGGACAGTGCTCAGGCCCTGAGTCCATGGCCCAGAACTGGAAAGAAAAGAAAGAAAGAACGAATGAAAGAAAGAAAGAGAGAGAGAGACAGAAAGAAAGAGAAAGAAAGAAACTGTGTGCATGTAAGATTTCAAAGAGAAA
Source organism: Perognathus longimembris pacificus (assembly GCF_023159225.1). Classification (NCBI taxonomy): domain Eukaryota; kingdom Metazoa; phylum Chordata; class Mammalia; order Rodentia; family Heteromyidae; genus Perognathus; species Perognathus longimembris. Next base: position 13,181,824 of record NC_063174.1, on the reverse strand, counting down.
CCAATATTGTAAGAAGTTTATATAGGATAAATCTACACAAGCATATGTTGAAATCACTCTTCTACTTAATAAAACAAGTAAAATTATTGCTAAACAAAATTGTAAAGCCAGCTTACCCTTTCTAGCAACATGATAACTGATGAAAATGCAGAATTCATGAAATTGTAAATGTCAATTTGAAATAAGTACTTCAGAACCCGAAACCCTGTAACATCATCTGTTGATTAACCAAAAAAAGAAAAAAAAATAAGTTAAAGTTTGCTATGTAAATTTGAGTGCATTTCTTCCTTAAGTGGTGAATTGGAGAAGGAATACCCCATTATTACCTTTCTGGAGAATGTGGTTTTGCAAAGATAAAGCATTATCAAGGGAAGCCACCTGGCTGCTTTGGATAAAGTTTTCCACAGATGTATCTGTTTCCCCCTGCTCAGACACTTCAAGGTCTCCCAATGATGTTAGTTGTTCAGCATTTTTACAAGATGAGGTTTGGCCATGTGTTTTTTCAGGTATTCTCTCAGGTAAGTCTATTTCAGAGATAGTAAATAAATAAATATAAATAGATAGATAGATAGATAGATATGTCTTTGTGAAAATACTTGCTTTATATGGGCATCCCTTTATTTTTCTCAGAGGTCGTTCTTGAACTTTTGTCTTCCTCAGTGAGGAAGAATGCACAACAGCTTAAGGGTAGCCAGCATTTGTTTCTGTTGTGGTGCAATAAATTACCACAAGCTTGCTGGCATGGTTTGTAGAAATATATGTGTGTGTGTGTGTGTGTGTGTGTGTGTGTGTATGTATATATGTGTATATATATATATATATATATATATATATATATATTACAAGTGTGCACATAGAAATCCAAATGTACCGGACCACATTCCTACTGGAACTCTAAAGGAAAATATTTTGCCTATCCTTGCCTTTTCTAGAAGCCTCCTACATTTGTAGCCTACATCTCTTGAGCTCAGGATCCTTAAGCACATCTGCAAAGTCGCGCGTGTGTGTGTGTGTTTGTAATTTTATTGTTATTAACATTTTGTACAGAGGGGTTGCCATTTCATAAGTCAGGTAATTTCTTATTTGGGACAATGTCACCCCTTCTTTGGCTTTCCCCCAGTTACCTCTCCTATCATTACCCACAGGTTCCATAGGTCATTTTCCACACAGAGTATACAGAATCACACCATGCAAAGTCCAGACCCTGGCACCATGGAGGGACCTTTATTCAACCTACAACCTAGCCTCGCCTTTATTCCTTGGCCAAGAAAGAATTATAAAAGCTGTACAATTGCTGAGGAGGTAGCTTAGTGGTAGAGTGCTTGCGTAACATGCATGAAGCCCTGGGTTCAATTCCTCAGGACCACATAAACAGAAAGCGTAGCATGCATGAAGCCCTGGGTTCAATTCCTCAGTACCACATAAACAGAAAAAGCCAGAATTGACACTGTGGCTCAAGTGGTAGGGTGCTAGCCTTGAGCAAGATGGGGGAAAAAAAACTCCATTGTATTCAATTTTTCACTTTTTAATCTTAAAAACCATGATTTAAATAAAAATAATAAACTGGAGATGGTGGTGCACAACAGTAATCCCATCAATCCTGAGGATGAGGCAAGAGGGTTGTGTATTGAAAACCAGCCTAGGCTACATTACAGGACCCTGTCTCAAAAATAAGCTGAGTGCCAGTGGATTGTGCCTGCAATCCTAGCTATTCAAGAGGCTGAGATCCGAGGATCCCCATGCCCAGCCAGCTCAGGCAGGAAAGTTTGTATTAAGCAATCCTAGAACTTACAGCAGTTAATCTCCAGGTTCCAAAAGCTAGTCCCCTGTAGCATGCATGTCTGCCTCTTGCACTAGAGAATATAAAAACAATTATCACTCCAAAGTCTCACGGGATTGCTACAGAGGTAGAAGATTCACTCCACTACTGAAGAAACTTTATATGCTATTGGCACAGGAAGGCGCCTGTCTCTTTAGGATGTTTGAAACATCCTAAACATGGTAATGAAAAGGCGCCAATCAAGCGTCATGCATTTTCCTTTTTCTGTTGTCTTACAGGGTCACTAATTTCACATTCAAGCCTTGGCTTCCCTGTTCATGCCATGTCCATTTATTATATCATTATTTACTCTATCAAATCACACCATTGAGAAAGTACATTAAAAGAGACAGTGGGGGGGGGGCATGCCTCAGGTCATAGTGGCCAGCCAATGAGTGAAGAAAGCAAGCATCAGATACCCAATTGGAGTCCAGTATAGAACAAAAGGAAAGAAGGCTGGAAGTAAAGGAGGGAGGGAGAGAGGGAAAGAAAGAAAGAAAGATGGATGAGAGGAAGGAAGGAGGAGGGGAGGGGAAGGGAGGGGAAGGGAGGGAAGGGGAGAACCAGCTGAGCACCTGGGGCTTGTGCTTGTAATCTTAACTACTCAAGAGAAGGCTGATGGGCTGGGAATATGGCCTAGTGGTAGAGTGCTTGCCTCAAGAGAAGGCTGAGATCAAACCCAGCCTGGCAGGAAAGTCCATGAGATTCTTAACTCCACTGAACTACAAAAACAAAAAAGAAGCCAGAAGTAGAGCTGTGGCTCAACTGGTAGTGTGCTGGCCTTGAGCACAAAAGCTCAGGGACAGTGCACAGGGCCAGAGCAGAAAAAAAAAGAAAAGAAAAGAAAAAAAACCCAACCCTGGGCACTGGTGGCTCATAGCTGTAATCCTAGCTACTCGGAAGCTGAAATTTGAGGACTGGGTTTCAAAGCAGTTCAGGCAGGAAAGCCCATGAGACTTTTACCTCCATTTAACCACCAAAAACAGAAAAGCAGGGGTTGGGGATATGGCTTAGTGTCAAGAGTGCTTGCCTCGTACACATGAAGCCCTGGGTTCGATTCCCCAGCACAACATATATAGAAAATGGCCAGAAGTGGCGCTATGGCTCAAGTAGTAGAGTGCTAGACTTGAGAAAAGAAGCCAGGGACAGTGCTCAGGCCCTGAGTCCAAGCCTAGGACTGGCAAAAAAAAAAAAAAAAAGGCAACAACAAAGTGGTACTGTGGATCACAGTGGCAGAGTGCTGGCCTTGAGCTAAAAATCAAGCTCAGGGGCTGGGAATGTTGCTTAGCAGTCTACTGACTGGTCGCCCAGCATGCATGAAGCCCTCATTCCTCAGCACCACTTAAACGGAAAAAGCCAGTAGTGGTGCTGTGGCTCAAGAGGTAGAGTGCTAGCCTTGAGAAAAAAAAGAAGCCAGGAATAGTGCTCAGGCCCTGAGTTCAAGCCCTAGGACTGGGGGAAAAAAAAAAGAAAAAGCTCAGGGGCAGTGTTTAAGCCCTGAATTCAAACATCATAACTAACCCTATCCACTCACCCCCCCCCCAAAAAAAATGGTGTCTGTTCTGATTTAGAGGAATTCTGATCACTTACATTAACAGATGTCATATATTTTAGAGGACACCGTGTTAGTTACTAATTAACGAAACTGGGTTGTGTAAAACAATGACACAGAGTAAGTCCAAAATGTGTTCTTTCGGGCTGGGGATATAGCCTAGTGGCAAGAGTGCCTGCCTCAGATACACGAGGCCCTAGGTTCAATTCCCCAGCACCACATTTACAGAAAACGGCCAGAAGCGGCGCTGTGGCTCAAGTGGCAGAGTGCTAGCCTTGAGCGGGAAGAAGCCAGGGACAGTGCTCAGGCCCTGAGTCCAAGGCCCAGGACTGGCCAAAAAAAAAAAAAAAAAAATGTGTTCTTTCCAGCTAGTGCTCTACTTGCAGCATTTTACCTATTCACTGGAGATAAGAGTCTCTCAGATTTGTTTGCCAGGGCTGACTTGACTGGCTTCAAATTGCAATCCTCAGATCTCAGAGTCAGCTTGGTTTTGAATTGACTAATCAAACCAGATTTTGTTTTGTTTTGTTTCCAGACTGAATGTGAAAACCAAACATTCCTTTAGAATGTCAAAACTTTGGAACATGAGAATCTCCTTTCAACTAGCCTTTAATAATCTCTGCTGTTTGTTGTCATCCACCTTTCTCATTTGGAAAAGGATTGGAATCTAAATGTCCACATGCTGGAAGAGGGAGGATGTTGGTGAAATGCAGAGTTCACATTTGGGGGAATGGTAAGGTGTGATACGCAGTTCTGGCCAGTTCAGAAAATCAACTGGTTCTAATGGAAATGGGTTTCCTTCAGAGTTTGCACTGTTCTTGGCCTCTTATGACACATTTGCTGTCATTCTACAGCCCAATTGTTGCTGTATTATTAGTCAATATTTGCTAAATTTCACATCTATCCATCATAGACACCTCAGTATGGAGATGTGCAGAAGCCAAGTAAAAGTTCCACACAGTTTACAATCCTAGTGTTTTTCTCTTTTTATTTGGATGTGGATCAGAGCGGCTGTTTTTGTTTCATTTTGTTTTGTTTTTACTTATTTATTATTCGTTCTGGTCTGTTTCTTAGCTTCTTTACTCGGGATACTTGACCCTCCACTACTTAAGCCACAGCACCATATCTGGCTTTTTGATGGACCTCACTGACTTTAACCTGCTTGGACTGGCTTCGCCCAGCCTCCTGAGTGGCTAAGATTATGGGGTGAGCTTCCAATGCCTGGGTTGTTTGGGTTTTAGTTAAGACTTTTGCTTTGTAATCCAAGCTGTTTTACAACTCGTGATCCTCTTGCTTCCCAATTGCTGGCATTCCAGCTGTGCACCACTGTGCATGTCTGATCCACATGTGTTGAATCCAAAGTTGCTAAATTTTCTGGACATTTAGAAATAGAAGTGTCCTCTGATGTTCACTTTCTTCTACCGCCTTCTGGTAAAAATCTCAGAACTAAGAGACTTGAGGAAAGCTGAAAACCTTTTACCTTAGTCTTGCTTGAAATCCCTACTACCTTGTATACTTAAAAGCCTTGTTATTGTAGTGCTCCATATGAAAAGTAAAGCATAAATGCAAGCCTCAAATTAAAAATTTTCAGAGGCAATGTATGGCGATACATACCTACAATCCAGCATTGGAAGACTCAAGCGGGAATCATATCTCAACTTTGAGGCCAACTTGGACTACACAGCAAGACTCTCTCTCTCTCTCTCTCTGTCACACACACACACACACACACACACACACACACACACACACACACACAAAATCATGGTTAAAACTAACCTGGACCTGACCCTCATCTTCAATTAATCGCCAAAAAAGCCAGAAGTGGAGCTATAGCTCAGCGGTAGATTACCAAGCCTTAAATAAAAAAGCTAATCAAGTCCCAGTATGGGCTCACACAATAAAATTACAATTTATGTTCCAGAGCCAACTAGAAACTGATAGAACGATGGTTGTTATGGGCTAAGGAGAGTTTAGGAAATGTGGAATTTCTCAACTTTTCTCATGTGTTGAAAATGAACTATGTGGGTGGGAGGGGAAAACTGGGAGGGAAGGAAGGGGTGACAGTGCCGCAAAAGAAATGGAATCTTCATGGGACATATCACTTTAACTCCTATGTATGTCACCTTTAGAATAATAATTTTCAAATGTTTTCATTATGTCAACAAATAAATTCTAAATCTTTTCATACCAACCTGACCAACGGTGACTGCTTCTCAGTAGCATGGATTCTTCCGTGTCATCTGTGGCATGATTTTCAATTGAAGACTCTTGCATTCCATCATTTTCACCTTTATTATTTTCATCCAGTATCTGATTTGAATATGGCAATTCTGCTTCTCTGGAGTGTTCTGGAACCTCCAGGGGTTATCAAAATTATGTAAGATTTTCTTCAAATATAGTGTGTCATCAGAATCATCTGTTTCCTCTAAGACTCCTTCCTTGTGTATTTGATCTTCTGCTTCCATCACTTTGATTATGTTTATTTCCTGTTCTTTATCAGGCTCAGAATCACTGGCTGGAGGATGTTTGTGTTTATCTAGCCCACTATCACTGTTTTGTCCATCATCTGTTATCATTTTCTCTTCATCAGCATATACAAAGCCTAGCATGCCAAAACCAAAATCAAACCAACTTGACTTTTGAGTGGAGCTGTCGTTCATGATTGTGTCCTCTTTCCCTGTTGTTATTTCTGTCCATGGAACAGTGGCATCTTCCTCTGATGATTTAGCATCAGGAATATCTTGGAGTAGTGGATGGCTTTCTTTGGACAATAACTCAAGTTCTGTACTCTCCTCTCCAAAACCTAAATAACTTGTAAATCCACCACCAAACCAGCCAGTGGCTTGAGATTTGAGAGTGTGCTCTAGCTCTGCAGCTTGTTCTGAGTCTTCCTGTGTCATTGAAACGAGATGGGGTGGCTCTGAATCCAATTCAGATTCAGGTTCTGAGGCATGTTCTGTTTGGGACTCAGCATTGTGTGATTCCTCCAGATCGTTTCCATCTTCCACTGCTAATTTTCTACTTTGAAAAGAGTTTTCATGTACAGATTCAATAACTGGTTCAAAAGCCTTGTCTTCAATTTGTTCTTCTCCCAGTCCAAACTGTTCTCTTCCTTCAGGCAGGGTGGAGGAGGTCACGACACCTTCCACTTCTGCAATCTGGTCCTGCCCCCTTCCAGCTGCCACTTCTTCCCAATCTCTTGGCTCACTGGCACTTGGGATTTTTCCAGGAGCCTCTGATGCTACAAATTGGTCTGGAAGTACAGTACTTGCAGAAGTTTCATAAAATCCAGACTGTCTTAGGAAACCACTTGCAAATGTACTATATTTTTGGTCTCCATCTTCTTTATATGAATACATTTTTTCACCATTGCCGCTGTTTAACTCACTATCTTCACTTTCAAATATATAGCTCTCTCCATGAAGACAAAGAAAGTCAGATTCCTGAAAGAAAAAAAAAACATAAATGTACTCAACCATGGTTTCTCCCCAAACCATTCAAAGTGGATGACAATGATTTTCTTAAGATGACACAACCAGCACAGCCACAGAACAAAAGCTGAAACCAGATCGTCTCATCTTAAATACATTTACAACTGAAATACATATTACAAATACATATTAGAACCGAATTCTAGGAGTGAATGTAGAAACGTAATGATAAACATCCTTTTGTGTATGACTTATTATTACATAGCTCAGAATCAGAGAGTATCAATGCTTTGATCTTGTACATAAACGCTGATGGCCAGACATACGTGTTCATATAACCTTGCACTTCCTACGAGTATTCTGAGTGGACTCAAGGATTATGATCTGCATGTGGTCCTCCCATGGCTGTACTGGAAATTCAACCCCCAAAGCAACAGTGTTAGGAAGTGGGACCTAAAGAGAAATGCCAGGGGAATACCAGAAATACCAGAGGGAATGAATGCATCCTGCTATTATATAAGCAGGTTCATGATCATCAGTAATTCCTTTAGAAACATCACGGAGGACTTTCTATGGGTATTATTTTTTGCTTTTTTTAACTGTTAATTTTTTTTTTTAGCAATACTGAGCCTTGAACTCAGGTCTTTGTGCTTGCTAGGCAAGTGCTCCAAGATCTGAGCCATATGATATATATATATATATATATTTTTTTTTTTACATATATATATCATACACACACACACACACACACACACACACACACACACACACACACATATATATGTCTTTACATTTGGTTTGAGGGGCTGGGGATATGGCCTAGTGGCAAGAGTGCCTGCCTCATATACATGAGGCCCTGGGTTCGATTCCCCAGCACCACATATACAGAAAATGGCCAGAAGTGGCACTGTGGCTCAAGTGGCAGTGTGCTAGCCTTGAGCAAAAAGAAGCCAGGGACAGTGCTCAGGCCCAGAGTCTAAGCTCCAGGACTGGCAAAAAAAAAAAAAACAAAAAAAAAACCAAACATACATTTGGTTTGAAACCTCAGCATACTTTTTTTTCCTGCAGCTCTATGGAGGAATTAGCACAGAAAAAAAAAACTGCATGTAATTACTGTATCTAATTTAGTGATTCGAGGACAAATTTAGTGATTTGGGGACAAATTTAGTGAATTTTAATACTGATATTAAACATTACCTCATCCAGGCAAATAAATAACTTATTATGCCTAACATTTCCTGAGAGAGAATAATATCGAAGCTGTGGACTAAGGGATAAGAAAGGAGGGGGAGAGACAGGTGGGGGGCAGAGAAAGCCAGAGAAAAACGAGAGGGGGTAACAGTGTTGGACAAGAAATGTCCTCATTGCCTTTCTTGTATAACTGCAACCCCTTTCTACAACACGTTACAATAAAAGTTGAAAAATAAAAATAAATTTTAAAAAAGAAAGAACCAGGAGGCTGGGAATGTGGTTTAGCGGTAGAGTGCTTGCCTTGCATGCATGAAGCCCTGGGTTCGACTCCTCAGCACCACATACACAGAAAAAGCCAGAAGTGACGCTGTGGCTCAAGTGGCAGAGTGCTAGCCTTGAGCAAAAAGAAACCAGGGACAGTGCTCAGGCCCTGAGTCCAAGCCCCAGAACTGGAAAAAAAAAGAAAAGAAAGAAAGGAAGGAATCCAAGAATGGTAATGCATGCCTATAATTCCAGCACTTGGAAGATGGGGACACAAGAATCATGACTTCGAGGCCTGTGTCCTATATAGAGTGACTCTGTCTCCAAACAAAAGCAAAAAAAAACAAAAGGAGGCTGAGCTCTAAGGATCGCAGTTCAAAGCCAACCCTGGCAGAAAAGTACCCATGTGACTCTTATCTCCAATTAACCACTCAAACACTGAAAGTGGCACTGTGACTCAAAGCGGTAGTATGCTAGCCTTGAGCAAACAAGCTCAGGGGCAGCACCCAAGCCATGAGTGCAAGCCCCACAACCTGAAGAAGGGGAAAAAAAGCCTAGGGAAGTGAAGAATGCAGAGAAAGCGTTCTAACAGGAAGAAGAAAGAGAGTGCAAAGGCCAGTTTGTCTGGTGAAAAAGGGAGATGGTTCTGAGGCAGCGGCCGGGAGCGAAAGGAGAAGCACGAGCAGGGGAAGCTGATCCAGACCTGGGAGGCCAGAAGGATGAAGGGCATTGCACCAGGTCCAGGGGAAAAGCCAAGAAGGGATTTAATGGCCTGAATTTTTTTTGGTTTTGTTTTTCCAAGATCCACTGCTTTTGGAGAATGGCTTGAAAGATGGCAAATTTTAAGCAAGCAGAGCAGTTGGCAGTCTATTGCAGTATTATAATCAGTGGGACTCGGGCTACCATTCGAGAAGACAGTTTACCTACAGGTATATTATAGAGACAGAACTGAGAGGACCAGTTATTCTACAGGAAACAGACAGCTGGTAGTTGATCCCAAAGTGTGTGTTGGGAAGAGCCAGACAATAGATAATTGAACTTAACTAAATAAGCTCACTTCATGCTGAGGTCATTTGTGGTCAATTGGCTTAACGTGGAATCTGAATTCAACTGACTGATCACGTTTTTTTTTTTTTTTTTTTTTTTTTTTTTTTGCCAGTCCTGGGCCTTGGACTCAGGGCCTGAGCACTGGCCCTGGCTTCTTCCCGCTCAAGGCTAGCACTCTGCCACTTGAGCCACAGCGCCACTTCTGGCAGTTTTCTGTATATGTGGTGCTGGGGAATCGAACCTAGGGCCTCGTGTATCCGAGGCAGGCACTCTTGCCACTAGGCTATATCCCCAGCCCCTGATCACGTTTTTTTAGAGTTGTTATACAGCTGATATACAGAGGAGTTACAGTCACATAAGTCAGGTATTGAGTACATTTCTTTTTGGACAATGCCACCCTTTCCCTCACTCTCTCCCAGTTTTTCCCTCCCATCCTCACCCACAAGTTGAATAGCTCATTGTCAACAACGTGTCTAGTGAGTATCACTGCTGCATTTGTTGATTCTTTGTCCCATGATTTCTGTACCCTCCTCCCCTCCTCCAAAACAGATAAATGAACAATACCAAAAAAGAAAAGAAAGCAAAAGAACAAAACCTCTTGTTTCCATCTCTTAGAGTTCATTTTGATAAATATTATTTTGTATGATGAGATGCACATAGGTATTGCCCCTTTGTATTCCTCTCTCATTTGGTCTCACTGCGTGTGAATGCCTACAGTCCTGTATAATTTATCATATCTAGGTCTACCTTCTCAATATGAGAGAAAACATATGCCATTTGTCTCTCTGAGCTTGGCTCCATACAAGTGTATACATTAAAAAGTTACCTTTTTTTTCCAGTGGGACCAAAAGTTTCATTCAAGGGAGTTAAATAGCTCCCTGCTAGAGGAACTATTCCTCTAGCTCATAAGTCAGTTGTTTTTTAATTCCTGTTCTTATTATCAAGTTTAACATTATTAAGATTATGAAACTCCAGCCAGGGACTGGGATTATGGCCTAGTGGTAAAGTGCTCACCTCGTATACATGAAGCCTTGGGTTCGATTCCTCAGTACCACATACATAGAAAAAGCTGGAAGTGGTGCTGTGGCTCAAGTGGTACAGTGGTTGCCTTGAGCAAAAAGAAGCCAGGGACGTGCTCAGGCCCTGAGTTCAAGCCCCAGGACTGGCAAAAACAATAACAAAAAAACTCCAGCCAGACACTGGTCCTGGTTTCTCAAGAGGATGAAAGCTGAGAATCATAGCTCAAAGTCAATTGAGGCAGACCAATCGCTGAGACTTTTATTTCCAATTACACAGCAAAAAGCCAGAAGTGGAGGTATGGCTCAAGTGATAGAGCACTGACGTTGAGCAGAAAAAGCCAAGCAAAAGCACAAGAACCTGAATTCAAGCCCTATAAAGGATATATAAACATGAGATCTAGGGAGTGTTGTAGGAATAAGCTTCAACCCTAGTAGGACAATGGTGTTCGTAATTATACCTGACACTCACATAGTGCTTACTAAGTGCAACTCTATGTACTTTTTGTATACTCATGTTTTCCTCAGTAAATTTGAAGTGACACTATATTACAGCCATCATTTCCATTTTACAGATGGCAAAATTAAGGCACATAGTGCCACTTGTACAGTGAGTCGTTGAGTCAGGCTTGAACTCAGTCCATCCTAGTATCCATTCAACTGTCTGTTAATTGTTCAAAAAGTAAAATCCTTAACTGTAATCAGTTCCATCTTACCATCTTAGTCACATAAATTATTCCAAGAACAAGTCCTCCACTGTCCAAAAAGAAATGTACTCACCTGACTTACATAACTGTAACCCCTTTGTACATCACCTTTATAATAACAATTTAAAATTTTATAATTTTCATCTTTAAAACATTTCAAAAATGAAAAAAGTCCTCAGGCCAACTATTTTACACATCAATTGTACATGGTACACAATCAATGGACACTTAGTCAAGAAAGTTCCATTTAGTTCACAGCTGAGAATGAGTTGACTCACTTTAGCTGATATTTCAGCTTCTTCATGTATGAACACCTCTTGTTCCTGGACTGCATCTCTGGGGAAAAATCCAAAGTCTTTTCCTTTCTATCAAAACAAAGAAATGAGATTATCAAAGAAGACTGGTCAAACAACGATTACTAAGCTCAATTTATCCCTGTGATGATAACTTTCATCTATATCAAGTCACAAAACATTAATTGGCAATCAATTGCCATCTAAAGAAAGTGAGTCCAGTAACTTGTGGCTCATGCCTGTAATCCTAGCTACTGAGGAGGCTGAGATCTGAGGATCATAGTTTGAAGCCAGTCCATGCAGGAAAGTCCGTGAGACTTTCACCTCCTATAAAACTTCCCAGAAAAAGCTGAAGAGGTAGCTCAAGAGCTCAGAGACTCAGTGACCGTGCCTGGGCCTTGAGTTCTAGCCCCAAAAAGAAAGAAAAAAAAAGATAGAAAAGAAAAGCAGGAAAACAAAAGAACAAACATGGGTAGGAACATGCTTTTATTATTTAAAAAAAACAATAATTTAAGGGTACAATGAGCTAAACTATAAAATGACACAATTTTAAATTAAACTTTGGAATGTGGGCTGGGGATATGGCCTAGTGGCAAGAGTGCTCACCTCTTATACATGAGGTCCTGGGGTCAATTCCGCAGCACCACATATACATCAAATGGCCAGGAGTGGCGCTGCGGCTCAAGTGGCACAGTGCTAGCCTTGAGCAAAAAGAAGCCAGGGACAGCACTGACACCTGAGTCCAAGGCCCAGCACTCGCCAAAAAAACAAACAAACAGACAAAAAAAACCCTAAACGTCAGAATGTAAAGTATCACACACACACACACACACACACACACATACACACACACACACACACACACATCTTCTTTAATGATCTTCTTTGCCCATGTGTTCTTAAAATTTATACTAATAGACTTAAGATACCAAACAAGGAATGGGATGATAGCCTACATGGAGCTGTAATCTATGTGACATTTCCAAACTGTCACAATCAGGTAAGAGCTTTTAACACTAAAGACTCACAAATGAATTCATCAAGATTGCAAAGGTCCACAAGTCCTTAAGGGAAGATTCAGTGCTAGTCAATCTTCCTGAACCTAAGTTAGTAAAACTAATTATATTAACCCGGATCAAGAGCATGTAAGACATTCTTTGTTTTTCTTTGTGCCAGACCTAGGGCTTGAAATTACATTCTAGGTGCTGTCACTGAGCATTTTTGCCCAGGCTAGCCCTCTACCACTTGAGCCACAGCTCCACTTCTGGCTTTTTAGTCATTAATTGGAGATAAAAGTCTCATGGACTTTTTTGCCCAAGCTGGCTTCAAACTTCAATCCTCATATCTCAGCTTCCTGAGTAGTTAGGGTTACAATCATGAGCTACCAGTGCACAGCCATTCTAGTATTTTCTCTCTTAATAAACCAGGAAGAATGCTTTCTTTGCCTCTTAGGACACCTATTATGTTATTTCTTATACCTGCGTTATATTCTTCCAATGACTTCAATATATAGGCATTTGTAAGTCCTCATAAGTTGTAAGGAATGCTGGGCACTGCAAAACAGGGCAGGTCTGGCCAGGCAAAAGTTCAGCCACCAGCTTCAGATAGAATTTGCTTCTCCAAACAAGGATCAAAAATCCCAGAAGGGAGAAGTTGGTGTGTTTGCAATGTGGAGATGATGTTGGTCCTGCCTGTTCAGTTTGAGAGTAAATCACTTAATGTAGACTGTTATCATGAAGCATAATAATACAAGCAATGATATACGCCATTTTCAACTGAAAACATTAATCACAAGTTTCCTCTATTGTATAATCTGAAAGAGAATTCATTCTTCCAGGTATCTCGATAGACTAGGAATTTGGGCCAAGTAAAAGGGTCTCCCAATTGATAGTTGGTTTTCTATAAACAGTTTAAATACTTCACTTCTCTAGGCTACCAACTTTTCTGATGATCTTTTCAAAAACAATCCAGCCCTTAAAAAATATTAACTAAAACTTCCGAAGATATGGCTGGGTCCCACCACATAATCTATCTAAGTACCTCTAAAGTATCTCCAAATAAATAAAAAACTTAAGCTCAAAGAATCATAAATTCTCTGAGTACTGATGGATCTCTCTCTCTTTTTGTCTCTCTCTCACTCTCTCTCTCTCTCTCTCTCACACACACACATACACACAATCATAAATGCAAACCAGGTACCAGGTGCTCACACTTGTAATCCTACTCAGGACTCTGAGACTAGACGATTGAGGTTTGTAGCCAATCTGAGCAAAAGAGTTTAAACAGCCAAAAGTCAGACTACAGGTATGGCTCAAGCGGTAGAGCACCAGCCATGAGCTACATGCCCTGAGAGAGTTCTGGGCCCTGATTTCAAGCCCCACTTAAAAAAAAAAAGTATGTATGATGTGTAAAAAATAAGTTTAAGGTATTCCCTTTTTTCCTCTATCTCAAGGAAACTTTTCTCAAAGCTTTTTTCACAGGAATTTTGGAATCACTATTGTCTGTGTAAGGTCTCTTCGCTCTTGTACAGTCCTTTGAAATTCTTAGTTCTTTTAGAAAGGAAAAGCAGATATCCTTGGGCAAGTTGGTCATTTTTTTTCTACATCTAATTCTTACGACGAAATACTTACACTTCCTGCCCACAAATCTTCTCTCTCTCCCGAAAGTTTAATATAAACAGATATTTCTTCTCCCTCAGTGAAGTTCAGGTATCGACAATCAGGTCCTGTGAAATCTTTCATGGCTAAGACTCTGCTGAGTAAAACTATGTACATGTGTAAAGAAAAACATACATACTTCAAATTAAAATGTTATTGTTCCTCTTTTGAACTACTTTTTATTTAACGAGAATCGCCCAGGCTGGCCTTAAACTAGAGATTTCCCTGTCTCTGCCTCCCAAATTCTGGGATTATACACATGTACTACTCTGCCTGCCTCTTCTCCCATTTCCCTTCCTTTAATGCATCCTACATTTTGTTTTCCAGTGCTGGGCTTGAACTCCAGGCCTGAGCACTGTCAACTGAGTTTCTTTTGCTCTAGGCTAGCACTCTACCACTTGAGCCACAGTGGCTTTTCCTGTTGATGTGGTATGGAGCAATCAAACTCCGTAGGCCAGCACTCTACCACTAAGCCACACTCCCAGCCCCACACCCTACATATTTTGAAATGCCTATTTCTTGACGTTCTTTACATTCTCAAAAAGCTACATGAACTTCACGATGGGAACAGAATGAAGCGCAGAGCTCAGTATTCAAGAATATCCATAAACGATTTTAAAAGAACCTCCTTCTATTCCTTTACACAGATGGGGCAGGGGCAGGGGAGACTCTAAGTAAGCTAGTAAATCTGTCATCTCTGGAATATGTCACCCTCATTCTTCAATCTGTAGCCAAGGGAACTTTTTACTTTCTTGTACTGTTATGTTATGTATTGTTATTTCCAGACATTGCAATAATCTAAGGAAAAGAATCCATCTCCAGCCACAAATGAGCCTGTTAGCTTAGGTGAGAGAGTGGAGCCAGGTTTGTACTGAAGATTTGCAGAACAAAGTCCTGTCTGCTAAGCGTTTCCTCCTGCTTTCCTCAGCCTAGAAAGCCCCGTCTCTCTTCATGCCAAGCTCATGTCCTGTTTCCTCCTTGAGGCTTTCGTCATCCCAGCCTTCTCCCAATGTCCACTTGACCTGGGGCCCTTCATGTGCACCACTGTGCTCTGCTTCGTGGTGATCTGAGTTATCACCATTAAGTGCATCGGACACAGAACCCACCACTCCCCTAGACCAAGCACCTTCAGTAACCATGAATGAATCCCATCGACCATGCTAGGGTCCACCCTCCAATTCAAAAACTCAGATAATAATAATCATAGCGGTGCTCAAATGATACTACATGTGTAAAAGTAAAACGCTGTGATTGTTATGCAATGACAGTTAAAACATTATACAGTTACTAGACACTTGCATGTTCTCTTTTCGTGTCAGGCAGTAAGAATTCTAAAATATGAGATGAAGGAATTACTACTGTAAAATACCATCTCTGCATATTATACATATACAACAAATTAAGACAAATCTTCACTTGTAAGTATGTTAGTTGGAAATTGTGTATGTATCGACCATATTTCACATTTTTGTTTGAATGACACAAAATTAGAAATAATTCACATACTAGAATGTAACATATTTATAACTTTAATATATTGAGATGCAACTATTTTGTACAATAATTCCAGTACCAAAAAGCTAAATTCTCAAAGATTAAAATGGAAATCCATTTTTCTTCATGGTAAATCAAGTTTAATATTTCATGGCGTAAAATTATATCCACTTATTTTAGCATTTTCACATAGTTAAAGACACAGAAATGACTAAATAAACCATGATATTTTGAAATGAAGACACTAAATATACCATGATAATTTGAAATGAAGACTTTTTATAAACTCATGAGAATCACAAAGATCTAGGGAGAAAAGAAACTTTTCTTTGTTGTTTTAAAATTGCTTTTTGGGGCTGGGGATATGGCCTAGTGGCAAGAGAGCTTGCCTGGTATACATGAGGCCCTGGGTTCGATTCCCCAGCACCACATATACAGAAAACGGCCAGAAGTGGCATTGTGGCTCAAGTGGCAGAGTGCTAGCCTTGAGCAAAAGGAAGCCAGGGAGAGTGCTCAGGCCCTGAGTCCAAGGCCCAGGACTGGCCAAAAAAAAATAAAAAACTAAAAAAAAAAATAAAATTGCTTTCTTTTTGTTTTAGTGAATTTTAAGAAATTGATTTAAAGAAATCAGTTCCAGTTCTCTTTAAAAATGGGTGGGAGGAAGACTGATTCTTATGGTTTAGAGGGAACATAACCTCTGATATATTTCTATATTAACCTTGTCTTTGGTCCTTTTATACTTGTTTCAAACAGAATCACAAAATATTTTGTCACTAAAATCTTTTTTTTGTATCAATCTCTACTTCAGGATTCAAAGCTTTCTCAAAAGTGTTATTTTTAACACACCTATCTGCAATAACATTTGTATGAGATTTCAGAGCCTTCATTTAAAAGGAGAAGAAAAGTGGACTTACTTGCACATTCCAGGTCACCACATTTTTTAAGGTGTGACAGAAGTTTGGTGCCTTCCAGACACTTTGCCAGAGAAATAACCAGAAGAAGGATTCTGTGCAGCGAGGGCTCAGCCATGCTAAAATAAACCGGGAATCCCAAAGGACATCTACACCAGTGGTTCAGATTGTAGACATGCCAGCCACAGCACCAAACGTTCTTCACCAAATACCAGAGGAAAACGTCTGGCAGGTGTTTGGTTTTTTAAAATTCTCTTGATAGCTACATTCCTCTACTCATAAATAGGCTTAATGTGAGGAAGAAAACACTCTGTTCTCAAGCTGTAGAGTCCGGTATCAGGTAGTACACCAAGGGTTAATAATTAACAGGGATTTTTGTTGTTGTTGTTGGACTAAAGTCTTATATAAAGGTGGCCCCAGGAAGCAGACTGTTTAAAGGCCCAGGACAAGCCTCCCTGAAAAGGCAGTTCATCTCTTTCCCGACAAGAAGTACAAACCACGTATTTGCTACAAGCAAATGCCAGCTTCAACGGAGAAAGTGCATGGTTGTGCATAAAAAGGATGGCTCTAAATTTGGATTTCAACTTATCTCCAATTAGCCAGAAAAAAGCCAGAAGGGGTGTGGTAGTCAGCCAGCCTTAAGCAAAAAATGCAAAGTGAGAGTCCAAGGTCAGAGTTCAAGCCCCAGTACTGTGCATACACCCCCCCCCCAGACACACACATGCACATACACACACGCACACACACAAACACATGCACACACACGTGCACAAACACACAAACACATGCACACACACTTCTCCAGTGTTACTCTGAAGTTACCAAGAAGTTAATAATGACTAACACAAAACAAAAGCTTACTAAGTTTCACCAACTTTCTTTTTTTTGGGGGGGGGGCAGTCCTGGGCCTTGAACTCAGGGCCTGAGCACTGTCCCTGGCTTCTTTTTGCTCAAGGCTAGAACTCTGCCACTTGAGCCACAGCGCCACTTCTGGCCGTTTTTTGTATATGTGGTGCTGGGGAATGGAACCCAGGGCCTCATGTATACAAGGCAAGCACTGTTGCCACTAGGCCCTATCCCCAGCCCCACCAACTTTCTTAAGATCACAGATAGATGTATGTCTCTATGGAGAAAATAACATTATCATCACCATATTTGCATTTAAGGAAACAAAAGCACTTAGAGCCAGGTCATAATGCAATGTCATGTAGTCAGTGGAGAAGGAACTTAAACCCAACACTCTAACAGTAACAGTAACAGTAGTGTTCACAGTCGAGAATCAAATCATCTACTGTGGAAGGAGGTCTACTTAGTTTGGACAAACAGCATTACAGAAGCAGCAGAGAGTATTATTCTATATATGTCATATTATCTGCATAGTTCTCTAAGTGGAGGAAGAATGAGAGGTGGAAAGGTGGGGAAAATGTTTTCCCATACAGTGAGGATGTATATGTATGATTTCTCATGGCATTTTTTTTTCCAGTCCTGGGGCTTGAACTCAATGCCTGGGCACTGTCCCTGAACATCCTTTGCTCAAGCTAGCACTCTACCTCTTGAGCCACAGCTCCACTTCTGGCTTTTCCTGTTTATGTGGCACTGAGGAGTTGAACCAGGGCTTCATGCATGCTAGGCAAGCACTCTACTACTAAGCCACATTCCCAGCCCTCTCATGGTATTCTTAGTAATTTTCTATGTTGTATGGCTTTCTGTTTCTAAAAACCACAGCATGTATGGGGTTAAAATGACAATACAACTTTAAAAATCAATTCATTTGAATTTTGCTCTCACTTTAAAAGGATCAAAGTCCAATAGAAATGCTTGTAATCTAATGGGAGTTTGGGGGAGATACGGGTGCCAGTGGCTAGGGGACAAATACCTAGAGACTGAGCATACACAAGGTAGCACATTTTCTTTCTTTCTTTCTTTCTTTTTGTTTTTTTAATTATTAATGTTATTTACTTTTTAATTATGTGGTACCAGGGAATTGAACCCATGGCCTCGTGCATACTAGACAAGTACTCTACCACAAAAGCACATTCCTGGCCCCAGGACCTTTTCTTTTCTTTTTTTTTTTTTTCTTTTTTTCCCCTTTGGCCAGTCCTGGGGCTTGGACTCAGGGCCTGAGCACTGTCCCTGGCTTCTTTTTTGCTCAAGGCTAGCACTCTGCCACTTGAACCACAGCACCACTTCTGGCCATTTTCTGTATATGTGGTGCTGGGGAATTGAACCCAGGGCTTCATGTATATGAGGCAGGCACTCTTGCCACTAGGCCATATCCCCAGCCCAGGACCTTTTCAAGATGTCCTAAAGAAAATATATTTATTTACTTGCAAGTTTATTTTTGTGTACATGTACCATTGTGGGACTTGAACTCAGGGACTAGGTGCTGCCCCTGGGCTTTTGTGCTTAATACTAGCACTCTACCACTCGAGCCACTGTTCCACTTCAGGCTTTTTGGAGGTTAACTGAAGTTAAGAGTCTCACAGACTTTACTGCCCAAGCTGGCATCAATCCTCAATTTTCAGATCTCAGCCTCCTGAGTAGCTTGCATTAAAAACATGAACCACAGGTGCCTGGTCGGTTTATTTTTTTAAGACTCTGACCAACATAAGACTTTTTACATCATCCAAAAGAATGATAGAACATGCGTCTGAAAGTTAATTAGCTTGTAACAGCCCAATACACAGTTGTACAAAACATACACACACATACTCTCACCAACTATAAAGCTATGTTGTCAAGACATTTACATAAGGATCAGCTATACAAGATCTGCCACAAGATTACTCTTATACTTTATATTATTATAGCCAATATTTAAATAAGAATATTTAGTAGTGAGCACTGGTGGCTCATGCCTATAATCCTAGCTACTCAGGAAGCTGAGACATGAGCATTATGGATCAAAGCCACCCTGGGGAGGAAAGTCCATAGGAGTCTTAACTCCAAATAATAACCAATAGGCCAGAAATGGAGTGGTGGCTCAAGTGGTAGAGTGCTAGCCTGAGCAAGAAACCTCAAAGACAGCATCCTGAGTTCAAGACTCAGAACTGGCACAAAAAAATAAATGATGAAAAAATTAGTAATTAATGTTGTTTCGCTTTTTTGTTTTGTGTTCAATATTAAATACTTTATGGCTAAATTCAACTAATAAGTAATGTTCTAAATTAAGAGCAATGAGAATCCACCAAACCTTAGTTATTTCATTGGTACTGGGAATCGAGAGCAAACTTTAAATTCATCTTTTGATTAGCCTAAGAAAGATGTGAATCAAAACGAAACACCCACCATCCTGGAAATATTAGCTATTGCTACAAATGTGCCCACATTTCTTCAAGAGGTAAGAAAAGCAAGGAGGGCTGGGGATATAGCCTAGTGGCAAGAGTGCCTGTCTCGGATACACGAGGCCCTAGGTTCGATTCCCCAGCACCACATACACAGAAAACGGCCAGAAGCAGCGCTGTGGCTCAAGTGGCAGAGTGCTAGCCTTGAGCGGGAAGAAGCCAGGGACAGTGCTCAGGTCCTGAGTCCAAGGCCCAGGACTGGCCAAAAAAAAAAAAGAAAAGCAAGGAATGTTTGTTGAACAGCAACTTTGAACCAATAAGTTTACTTGGTCTCTCCCAGAAACAGAACAGGGACTGCCAAATGCCTGAGATGTATCAGGCACTCCTGAAGCGACTGGAGATACAAGAGTGAATGGGACAAAGTTCCTGCTCTCCTGGACCTTGCATGCTACAGAAGGTAGACAGACAAGAACAGGCAAACAACTGAGCAAGAGAAGTTTGGAAAGTGATATGTCGTTATGGAGAAAATGTCTAGATATGGTTGGCAGGGAAGACATCTCTGGAGAGTGGCATTTGACTTCAGATAGGTAGTGGAGAGATAGAATATCCCCTGCAGAGAAGAATTAATATGAAAGATGTCACATGTCATTGCCTGAAGCGTCTTCATTACTACAGATTTTAAGAAAAAATAAAGCACATAAATGCAGAGCAAAAGATAGTAATAAATATTCCTTAAGGTAGAAGCTGATTCTGCATAGACAGTCTTCCTCAACTGAATCAAAACTATTCAGGGGGTTGGGCGCCAGTGGCTCACATCTGTAGTACTGCCTAGTGAGTAGACTCACATCCAATGGATCATGAATCAGACAGCCTAGACAGAAAAGTCCTGGAGATTCCATTCCCAAAATAATTAGCCAAAAGCAGGGCTGAAGGGGGTGGCTCAAGTAGTAGAGCACCAACCATGACCAAAAAGGCCTCGTGAGAGTACAAGGCCCTCAATTTTAAGCCCAGGTACCAGCACACACACACACACACACACACAAATGTGTATGGGAGGATGTGTTCAAATTACATTCAAATATATCATTTGATACAAGGGATTTGTATATAAAATAAATCCCATGGAGGAGGATTCTCCTAGAATCAGACCCCCATGGACACAGAAGGATGATGGTAGGCTCAAGAAATGTGAAGGCAGAGGAGAGTGAGCACATACAGTAGGAGACAGGCAGGAATCAGTCAGGCCGTGCCTTCTGGCTGTGAGGTTGGAATGGAAGTTGAAGCATAAGATGAAGCCATACTGCCAGACGCTGGTGGCTCATGCCTGTAATCCTAGTTACTCAGGAGGCTGAGATCTGAGGGTCGAAGTGCAAACCCACCTGGGCAGGACAGTCAATGGGACTCATCTCCAACTGACCACCAGAAAACTGGAAATGGTGCTGTGGCTCAAAATAGCAGAGCACTAGCCTTGAGCAAAACACAGCTCGGGAACATCACCCAGGCCCCGAGTTCAAGCCCCTTGACTCACCAAAAAGAAAACTAAAAGTCGCATGAAAGAGAGTAACATGATTTGTATTTTTATGCTAAAACTTTATTATTTTGCTTTACCTTTCCAGGGCTCAGGTTACATTCTTTAATACATTTTGTTACTGAGTAGTTTTGTGAATTAATACAAGGATGAATGAACAAATAAGCAGATTTCTTTCAAGACTCAGTCATGCCTTATGAATAAATAAAATCCTAGTATCATCTGTAAAACCCAAATGCTGTCTCATACCAAAAAACCCAAAGAATCCTTTTATTTTGTTTTCATTAGTGCATACTAATTGTACAAAATAAGAGGTTTTATTGGAGCTGGGAATGTGGCTTAGCTGTAGAGTGCTTGCCTAGCATGCATGAAGGCCTGGGTTCGATTCCTCAGCACCACATAAACAGAAAATGCCAGAAGCGGCGCTGTGGCTTAAGTGGTAGAGTGCTGCTGGCCTTGAGCAAAAGAAGCAAAAGCTTGAGCAAAAGTTCAGGGACAGTGCCCAGGCCTTGAGTTCAAACCCCAGGACAGGCAAAATAATAATCATTTTTAGTAATACTTATTATGAATAATAGGTTTTGTTATACTCCTATATATACATACAAGGTACTTTGATCATATTCATTTACTCCATTAAGTAATCTTTTTCATTAAATTATTATCTTCTGTAAAATACGTGTAAGTCAGGCTTTGTGGTAGAGCACTTGCCTAACATTCATGAGCTACTGGATTCCATCCCCAGCACCATAAGTTTTTAAAAAATGGGCAAAAAGGGCTGGGGATATGGCCTAGTGGCAAGAGTGCTCGCCTCGTATACAAGAAGCCCTGGGTTCGATTCCCCAGCACCACATATACAGAAAATGGCCAGAAGTGGCGCTGTGGCTCTGAAGTGGCAGAGTGCTAGCCTTGAGCAAAAGGAAGCCAGGGACAGTGCTCAGCCGCTGAGTCCAAGGCCCAGGACTGGCAACAACAACAACAAAAAAGGGCAAAAAGAATTTGACCACACCTGGTGCTGGTGGCGCATCCCTGTAATCCTATCCATAAACTCAATAAGAGAAAATCTGCACAACAAAGGTTTAAGTATGGAAAAAGTAAAGAAAAACAAGATACAAGCCCAATGCTGGTAGCTCATGCCTGTAATCCTAGCTCCTCCGGAGGCTGAGATCTAAGTATCTTTGTTTGAAGCCAGTTCAGGCAGAAAAGTCTTGAGACTCCCATCTCCAATTAACTACCACAACGTCAGAAGTAGAGGTGTGCTTCAAATGGTACAGTTCTAGCCTTGAACAAAAAAGCTTGAAGACAGTTTCCAGGCCCAGAATTCAAGCTCCAGGACAGGCATAAAAATTGTTTTAATCTAGTTTTTCCCATATTTATCTTTATTGTGAGATTGATGTTAGCAGTAGCACAAATATAAATATCCATCAGATCTCAGCCTCGGGAGTAGCTGGAATTACAGGCATGTGCCAACCAGCAACCATCTAATAGCTGTTCAATTTTCTACAGTCTGTAGTAGTTTCTGTCCTTACCGTGATGCTTTTGAAAGTCCCTCACATGGGTTTGATGCTTTATGAATTGACTGATGTCGTAAAATGTGGGTGGCAAAAGCCATAGAGGGGGATGCCTTTCTCACCAGAGCACAGCAATGCCTACAGGTGATAGGAATATGTCAACCACTACTGTTCCTAACCTTCGTTTTTTGTTTTCTTTTCTTTTTGTTTTACGAGTCCTATGGCTTGGACTCAGGGCCTGAGCACTGTCCCTGGGTTCTTTTTGCTCTAGGCTAGCATTGTGCCACTTGAGCCACAGCGCCACTTCTGCGGAATCGAACCCAGGGCTTCACGGATAGGAGGCAAGCACTCTTGCAACTAGGCCAAATTCCCAGTCCCTAGGGGTTGTTTTTTTTTGTTTGTTTTGTTTTAACAATAACTCTTGATGTTCTGATGCATACGAAAGGCTTTTTATCCCTTTACAATAAAAAATACATCTAAAAGAAATAAGATAAAATGTCAGGCTCTGACAAAGCTGTGTGATGGTTTCCCAAGTATTCAGTATTTCATTGTCTTACCTCATTGAACTATACACAAAAATGTCTTGTATCTTTTAAATATCAAAGTCAGAAATGCTCACAGATGTCCTGAGAATAAAGAACATTAAGCAAGTTACCTATAAAAGCATGGCATGCATATGACAAATACAAATCATAGCTTATATTCATAATTTTTATAATACATACTGTCATTCAGATGCGCATATTTTTGGTAAGTTCAGTTCTGTTGATCAAAGATACAATGTAGACAATTCTCCATAATTATTTTAGATGTTTAGAAATAAACCCCACTCTACCTGTACCAACTTTCCTGTAGATGAAGTCAATTCATTTAGTGGCAAAATTTCACTGCGCTCAGTCTGAGTGGCGTGGTCTGAGGTGAAAAAGCCAATCTTTAGTTCATCAGAAATGTTAAGTCTGAAAAAAAAAAAGAAAAACTGAAAAGGTCAAATGTGCCTTGTGCTAGAAATAGGTGTCAAAAATGTCCTCATGAGCTGGGAATGTGGCTTAGCGGTAGAGTGCTTGCCTAGCATGCATGAAGCCCAGGGACTGATTCCTCAGCACCATATAAATAGTAAAAGCCGGAAGTGGCGCTGTGGCTCAAGAGGCACAGTGGTAGCCTTGAGCAAAAAGAAGCCAGGGACAGTGCTCAGACCCTGAGTTCATGGCCCAGGACTTGCCAAAAAAAAACCCCAATAAACACAAACCAGAGATGTACTAATGGAGTGTTAAGATGCTGCCTTGAATGGCTTGTTTAATTTCCTAATCAACAGTACCAGGCTACATGTACTTCCATTTAAACAATAAATGTAGTTTTTGTATATTTGTATATATATTTTGTATATTTTTGTAGTTTTGATTGTTATTATAAAGGTGATGTCTACAGGAAGTTTTATCTTTTGCAATTTTATATTTGGATTCAATAAACTGCAATATTATATATGCATATGTGTTATCAAAGTTATGTTAAGCATTATTTGGTAGAAAGTATATGACCTAGTTTTATTTTTCTAAATGAACAAATAGTACAAGGAGAAAACTTTTTCCCATTTCCTGGAGTTCACTTACGTGAATATTATTTTATATGATCAGAGGCACGTGTGCATTGTGCCATTGAGTTTTTCCCTTAAGAGTGTCCTCCTTTGATCTGACTGTGTGTGAATGCCTACAGTCCTGTGCAGTTTATCATGTTCTGCTATATTTAGGAAGCAAATAGGTCTTTGTTGTTGTTTTTTTGTTCTTGTTTTTTTTTTTTTTGCCAGTCCTAGGCTTGGTCTTGGCCTGAGCACTGTCCCTGGGTTCTTTTTGCTCAAGGCTAACAATCTGCCACTTGAGCTACAGCATGACTTCTGGCCATTTTGTTTATATGTGTTGATATGGAATCGACCCCAGGGCTTCATGTATACGAGGCAAGCACTCTTGCCACTAGGCCATATTACCAGCTGGTATAGTTTAGAGAAAAACATTGTCATTTGTCTCTCTAAGCTTGGCTTACCTCACTTAACATGATTTGTTCTAGATCCATCCATTTCCCTGCAAATGACATAATATGACTCTTTCTAATGGCTGTGCAAAATTCCATTCCATACTAGTACCACATTTTTTTTGGCTGGGCATCTGGGCTATTTCCACAACTGCGCTACTGTACATAATACAGCAATGAACATGGATGTACAAGTGTCTTTACAGTATCCTGGTTTGTGATGTTCTAGGTAGATAGTCTTGATATGGCTGGGTGGTAAGGAAGGTATATGTTTAAGTTTGCTTTTTTGTTTTGTTTCTCCAGTCCTGAGGCTGAACTGAGGGTCTGGGCAGTGTCCCTAGGCTTTTTCTGAAGGCGAGCACTGTAGTGCCACTTCCAGCCTTTTCTGTTTATGTAGTACTGAAGAATTGAACCCAGGTTTCATGCATGCTTGGCAAGCGCTCTACCACTAAGCCACGTGTCCACCCCTTATGTTTGGTTTTGTTTTTGTTCTTGGTTTTGTTTTTGTTTCTTTGCCAGTCTGGGAGCTTGAAGTCAGGGCCTGAGTACTGTCCCCAGCTTCTTTTTGCTCAAGGCTAGCACTCTACCACTTGAACCACAGTGCCACTGTGGCTTTTCCTATATATGTGGTGCTGCGGAATCCAACCCAGGGCTTCATGTATACGAGGCAAGTACTCTACCACTTGGCCATATTCCCAGCCCTTAATGTAGGGTCTGCCCTGGGAGGGCTCCATGAAGATGTCCCTCACCTGACATGTCCCTCACCTGGTTAAGTCTCCACCCAGTTATCTGGGTAACCAGCAGACCTGGAGGCAGTTACTTCCCTCTGCCCTGAGGTCACAACCTAATCCACCTGGCAATACCCCCCTGCCCTTGCCCTAGATAAGGCAGGGCTGGGTGGGGGTCACCCCTTCTCTCAGGTCATGCATCACCTTGGCCACAGGCCAGCAGTTCAGTAATAAAGTGCCTGAGTACCAGGTGGCGGGCTCCTTACCGGCTACCTACTTTAAAACCTAACACTTATGTTTTGTTTTCCATAGGAACCTCCAGACTTCTGTTGAGAGTTTACATTCTTACCAACAGTGCAATTGGGTTTCCCACGCTCCCCCCTCACAGTCCTGCCAATATTTGTTGTTCAAATTCACAGTGTTCGCCAATCTAACTATGGTGAGATGGAATTTCAGAGTTGTTTGGATTTGCATTCCTTTGGGAGTAAACAACTTAAAAAACCATTAAAAGCTGAGCATAGTGGCTCATGCCTGTCATCCTATCTACTCACAAGGCTGGGATCTGCGGATCATGATGCCATGACAGCCTGGGTAGGAAAGTCCCCAACTAACCAGCAAAAAAGCCGGAAGTGGAGGTGAGGCTCAAGCGGTACAGTGCTCTCCTTGAGCAAAAAAGCCCAGCGACAGCACCCAGGCCCAGAGTTCAAGCCCCCATAACGGCATACACAGAGACGCAGACACAGACACAGACACACACACACACACACACACACACACACAGATCTAATAGGTTACCACTCCTAACAGCAAAAAAGACGTGGTATGTTTTTCCCTTGAGAGAGAAAAATGTAGGAATTTACAAATATTCACACGTATTTGTTTCTCACTTCATCTTCAGGTTTAAATGCTCAGTAACCACGACTTCCTCCACAAATATCGTCCCCCGGGTCTCACGGCTTTTTACCTAGTTATTTATTCAATCATTGTAAGTGATTAACACCGTAGCAGTGTCGTCGAGGCTCCCAAGGCTTGCAAGCGGAACTCAGATCTAGATTGGGACTTTTTTTAGGCTAAAGAAACAGCGAATGGGAACCGGACGAGGTTTAGAGTAACGCGGCACACACTCTCACAGCGCGCATGCGCCTGCGGGAGCTCGCGCAAAGACTTCCGGGAAACGACCGGATCCCCAATCGCAGCCCGAGGCTGGCTGGAGGCAATTTCGGATGGGAGCCGAGCCCGCCGCGCCCTCGCCTTCTGCTTGCACACTTTGGTGCGAATGAAGCCTACCGGGGCCGCAGCTGTGGCGGTTCCGCTGCCGTGGCTGCGGGAGGCTGAGCGGAGTTTCTGGTCGTCCTCTGCGCGATGAGCGGACGGCAGCGAACGCTTTTCCAGACGTGGGGCTCCAGCCTTTCCCGATCCTCCGGGGCCCCGGGTTGCAGCCTCCCGAGGGAGCGGCCTCGGGACCCCGGCGTCCGCAGCTCCCGGGCGCCGTCGGTTGTCCGCCGCGGTCGAGGAGGCCCAGCCCGAGTCCGATGACGAGGTGTTGCTGGTGGCGGCGTTCGAGGCCGAGCAGCGGCTGAGGGGAGAGAATGGCGGCTTCTGCACCTCCTCGGGCGCCCTGTGGATTTATCCCACCAATTGTCCGGTCCGAGACTACCAGCTGCGCATCTCCCGGACCGCCCTGTTCTGTAACCCGCTCGTCTGCCTGCCTACCGGGCTGGGGAAGACCTTCATTGCCGCAGTGGTCATGTACAATTTCTACCGCTGGTTCCCTTCTGGCAAGGTGGTTTTCATGGCGCCCACCAAGCCTTTGGTGACACAACAGATCGAGGCTTGCTACCAGGTGATGGGTATTCCGCAACCCCACATGGCCGAACTGACAGGTATGTTAGTAGGAATGGATGAAGAGCCGGGTTCCCAAGGGGATGTGGACGTATTCTGGTGGAAATAGAACTACTGGAACTCCTGCACCATGTACAGTAGTTCGCATGCAAACATACACATATCCCATTCTCTCCCATGGCAGGTTTTGTAGCAAGTCTAGTACTGATTACTTTATTTAGCTTTCAGAGATTACCTTTGTATAGCTTGTCAATATTTGGAAGCAATGAAGAGTGTATAATCTCTAGATAATTGTGGTATTCATCTCAAGAAAAACTTCTCTGTTGTATATTTTTGCTTCTCTTCAATTCGTGTGCACTTCTGCAGGAATTATGTAAATATAACCTACTTGCGGCCTTTGGTTAGAGGCAGCTTTGACATTTGGGCAACATCAGCGCTTTAATGTGTGGCCTAATAGGCCTGGCATGAGTAGCCCCTGCCTGTGCTCCCAGCTACCTCGAGGCTGCAATGGGGAGGATGAAGGTTCCAGGCCATCCCAGGCCAAAAAACAAACAAACAAACAAAAAAGTTGACAAGTCTCTAACTAGAAGAGGCTGGGCCTGAGGTTATCCAACTGGCATCCGAACTTAATGGGAACATCAATAGGAAGATAGTTATCCAGGCTTTCCCTGGGCAAAGTGAGTCCCATGTCTTCAAAATCAGGAGAGCCTCTGCCTTAGCAAGTGCATAAAGCCTTCAGTTCCAACATCAGGTCCACTAATCAATCAGTAACAAAAAATAATGAAAATATCATTCCAGTGCATTGTGAAAATTGTTCTTCACTTAACCAATGTACCAAACCATTCATAAAGTTGTCCAGATTATATGACTTTGTAGATAAACAATATGAAGTTTATTTATTGGCTGAATTGCAGATTCAGATTCATTCTACCACTTGAGCCACATCTCCAGCTTCAGTGTGAAGTTTAGAGGTAGACTGTCACTTTAATTTGCAGGTTCTACTCAAGCTGTCACCAGGAAGGAAATATGGTCCAGCAAGAGAGTTCTGTTTCTTACACCTCAGGTCATGGTAAATGACCTTACTAGAGGAGCTTGTCCTGCTGCTGATGTCAAGTGTGTAGTTGTTGACGAAGCTCATAAGGCTCTTGGAAACTATGCTTATTGCCAGGTAAGAATTTTGTGTGGTGTATTCTGTAGTGTATATTGTTAAGATGTATTTTGCAGAGGATCATTATTAGTGATGGAAGTTTTTTTTTTTTTTTTTTTTTTGGCCAGTCCTGGGCCTTGGACTCAGGGCCTGAGCACTGTCCCTGGCTTCTTCCCGCTCAAGGCTAGCACTCTGCCACTTGAGCCACAGCGCCGCTTCTGGCCGTTTTCTGTGTATGTGGTGCTGGGGAATCGAACCTAGGGCCTCGTGTATCCGAGGCAGGCACTCTTGCCACTAGGCTATATCCCCAGCCCGTGATGGAAGTTTTTGATGGTTGTTTATTATCCCATAATAGGTGGTCATAGGAAATACTCTTGCTCACTTTTTTAAAAATTTTGTTTTGTTTTGCCAGTCCTGGGCCTTGAACTCAGGGCCTGAGCATCATCCCTGGCTTCTTTTTGCTTAAGGCTTGCGCTCTGCCACTTGAACCACAGTGCTACTTCTGGCTTTTTCTATATATGTGCTGCTGAGGAATTAAACCCAGGGCTTCATGCATACAAGGCAAGCACTCTACCACTAGGCCATATTCCCAGCCCCTGTCTTGGTTATGTTAATCAGTGTCTTTGCTCTCCCTCCCTCTCCCTATCCCTTCCTCCCTATTTTCTTTCCTTTTCCTTTTTTAAAAAAACTTAACAGATGTCAGGTGTGCATCATGGATGGCACAGTGATGTAAAGTAGGATATTGGTAGAGTTTGGAAGCTAAGATAATAATTCAAGGACTGTAAGTAGACATATAGGACTATTCCATGGCAGCCAGGTCAGGTAATTTTAAATGTCAATATCATAAGGACGAAATATGTACCTGCCTGATACTGCCTTTCCTTTCTATGTAGATACCAAGTACAGGTGTGGGAGCAATGGGATGTACTTATAGAGGTCATTTACTTCTCGCCACTAAATAGAAATGGTTTCTATTTATCTGTTATGATAAGGACACTGGCCCTACCTGTCCTACTTAAGGAACAGAACATGAAGCATGCATTTTATTCTTAGTAGTTTGAATGGACGGTGTAGGCTATAGGGAATATGACCTGCAAAGACTCATTAGAAATATTTAGCTGGAGCCAGCACCAGTGACTAACACCTGTAATCCTAGCTACTCAGGGGTCTGAGATCTCAGGATCACGGTTTGAAGGCAGCCCAGGCAGGAAGGTCCTTGAGGCTCTTATCTCCAGTTAACCACCAGAAAACTGGCAGTGGTACTGTGGCTCAAAGTGGTAGAATGCCAGCCTTAAGTGGAAAAAGCTCTGGCACAGCCCCCAGGCCCTGAGGTCCAGCCCCACAACCAACAACAACCAACAACAAAAAAGAAGTATTTAGCTGGAGGCTGGGGTTGTGGCTCAAGAAGTAAGCCTTGCAAATGCAAGGCCTGGAAACAGGCCTTGAGTTGAATGTCCAGTACTGCTAGGAGAGGAAGGGAAGGAAGTAAAAGAAACAATGTGATTAGGATGATACTTAAGGCTTAAGAGATTAGAGTGGAAAAGGGAGCGTGATAGCGAATGTGAGATTGGAAGAGTAGCATGACGCCCAGTTTTCTGTTTTGGAACACTCACTTGTGAAAATGTTTGAGTTCTATTGGTGGGGCTGTTGGGTGTGGTCTATTGGTTTTAAGCGGAAGTTCTTATATTGGGTTAATAGTATTTTTAATTTACTTAGGGGGCATGTTGGTAGTATTTGGTTATACAACTGCTATAGCAACTGATGACTATCCTGAGACTTGGGGGTCTAGCCTATGGTTATGATTTCTGTTATTATCAGGAATTCTGTTGGAGGTAGTTTATACAACGTGCCTTAATTTTCTTTTGTGGGTGAAGTAGGTTTTTTTTGCATTTTGTTTTTTTGTCAGTTGTGGAGCTTGAACTCTGAGTCTGGACGCTGTCCATGAACTCTTGCTCTCAAGGTTTGTCCTCTCCGACTTGAGCCACAGCACCACTTCTGGCCGTTTCTGTAGATGTGGTGCTGAGGAATCGAACCCTGGGCTTCATGAATATGAGGTAAGCACTCTTGCCACTAGGCCACATTCCCAGTCCCCACTAATGGTTTTCTAGTGGTTAACTGGAGGTAAGAGTCTCATGGGCAACTGCACGGGTTGGCTTTGAAGTTCACATCCTCAGATCTCAGCCTCCTGAGTTGCTAGGATTACAGGTGTGAGCCACTTGCGTCTGCCTTTACTTTTTTTTTTAATATATATAATATATATATATATATGTATATTGTTGTTGTTGTTAAGCAGTATTGTTTTTCTTCTTAGTGGGGATGGAATCCAGGATGTTGGTTGCACTTGCTAAGCAAGCGCTTTGCCACTGAGCTACATCCCAGTCCTGCAGGAGGCTTTTTTTTTTTCCTGTTTTTATTTGATTTGCTATTTGTTTGTTGATGTGGGGCTTGGCCATGTTGCCCAGTCGGGTCTTACACTTCTTGAACTTCTGTGCTCTAAAAGATCTTCCAACCTCAACATCCCACTTACCTGCTGAACTTAGCTACTCTTTGGATCAGTAGTTTTATGGCTTCAGTGTTATTTTGTTGTTGCTGCTATTTTTTCTAATTTTTTAATTGTTAATATACTGGTGATGGACAAAGGGGTTACAGTTCCATAAATCAGGTAAAGAGTACATTTCTTTTTGGACAAAGTTACTCCTTCCCTTGCTCTCTCCCTTAAAGCTATTTATTTAAAAATACCAATTAATGTACTAGGGCTATTTTTTAATTTATTTTATTTTTTGTCAGTATGAGGGCTTGAACTCAGGGCCTGAGCACTGTCCCTGGTTTGTTTTTGCTCAATGCTAGTAGCACTCTACCTCTTGAGCCACAGCACCACTCCTGGCTTTTTCTCTTTATGTGGTGCTGAGGAATCAAACCCAGGGCTTCATGCATGCTAGGCAAGGAAGCACTCTACCACTAAGCCCCATTTGCAGCCCCTGCTTTTTGTTTTTATTATTTTGCTGGTCCTGCAAGTTGAGCTCTGGGCCTGGGTTCTGTCCCTGAGTTTCTTTGTCTCAAGACTAGTTCAATCACTTGAGCCGTCACACCACTTCTGGCTTTTTCTGAGTAGTTTATTGGAGATAAAGGTCTCACGAAGCCAACGCTGGCTTCAAACTATGATCCTCAGATCTCATCTTCCTGAGTAGCTAGGATTACAGGTCTGAGCCAGCAGGGCCGGGCTATGACTACTTTTTAGTAATTGCTATGTATAGTTCTTTTTAGTTTAACTTGGAAATAATTTTAGACTTATGGAAAAATTTGTAAATGTTTAAATCTTTGTCTTTCACTTAATTTCTGCTAATGCTGACATTAATACAACCATAGTAAGAATGCTAGTAGCTAATATACCAACTATAATTTGAATTCTGCTTGCCCATCAATGCCTCTTTTTCCCCATTGCGCAATCTAAAATCTTGAACTTAACTTACTGGTCTTATCTCCTTATTCCCTTCCAATCTGCGACAATTCCTTAGTCTTGTCTCTCATAAGCTGCATGTTTTGGAACAGCATTTTGTAGAATGTCACTCAGTTTGGTTTGTCTGGTATTTTGCAGACCAGAAGGGACGCTGTACATAGCTATGCTCAGCACATCCTGTCAGGGCTACACGGTGACCTACTTCTGGTGCTCCTAATCTAAGATGACGTCTTTTGGGTTTCTCCCTCTATAATGAATAAGTACCTAGTGGGGGAGATAGTTTGCACTATATTCGTGCTCTATTTTAGCATCTAATTGTGATCTAGCTGCCAACGATTACTTCTGTGTTTTCTTTAAAATCACTATTACTACCCCTCCTCCATCCCTTTTCTCTTACTCACCCTTCCTCTTACCCTCCTTCTTTCCTTTCCTTCCTTTCAACAAATTGCTTAGTGAGTTCTAGACTAGCCTGGAACTCAAGGTCTCCAGTCTCTGCCTTTCGAGTACTGTACTAGGTTTTCAGATTATTGGGGTATCCCACAAGTTCACCTTCTACGCTTAACTGACATTCTTTTGTAACAAAGAGCTGTTATTTGTGAATTCACTTCTTTATATCTTTATGAACTAATATATATTGATTGTTTTCTATGGGCTACAGTCCATATTCAGTTTTGTTGCTCAGACTGGGATAGCGTTGGCCATTGCAGAGCTTCTTCAACACAATTTCTATGTCCTTTAGATACATACGCTTCTTTATTTCCCTTTAAAACATTTAAAATTTTACTTACATCACGGGATAATTTATGCTTATTTGATATTTTTCTTCTCCTAGATATAGAATCAACCATTATTTATTTTCATTTTTTTGCCAGTCCTGGGCCTTGGACTCAGGGCCTGAGCACTGTCCCTGGCTTCTCTTTGCTCAAGGCTAGCACTCTGCCACTTGAGCCACAGCGCCACTTCTGGCCATTTTCTGTATATGTGGTGCTGGGGAATTGAACCCAGAGCTACATGTAAACGAGTCGAGCACTCTTGCCACTAGGCTATATTCCCAGCCCAGAATCAACCATTTTTTCAAGAGCTCTTGTTCCCTATATTGGAGAATATTCAAAATGCACATATTTTATTTCTTGGTACTGGAACCAGGGTTGTTAGAATGCCACGTGTGTACTCTTTCCACTTGGGAAAAATTCCAGCCCCCCCCCCCAAAGATTTTCAGCCCTACTCAAAAATATGTTTGCCTATCTCTGTAAGATTACATTTGAAAAGTGCCGGAAATATATTTAAGAAATTTGTTAGAGGGGCTGGGGATATGGCCTAGTGGCATGAGAGCTTGCCTCGTATACATAAGGCCCTGGGTTCAATTCCCCAGCACCACATATACAGAAAATGGACAGAAGTGGCGCTGTGGCTCAAGTGGCAGAGTGCTAGCCTTGAGCAAAAGGAAGCCAGGGACAGTGCTCAGCCCCTGAGTCCAAGGCCCAGGACTGGCAAAAAAAAAAAAAAAGAAAAGAAAAAAGAAAAAAGAAATGCTCTAATGTTCTTATTAGAGAAATGTTATGGGTAGAAAAAAAATGTTTCAAAATTATTTTTCTCCTGTTCTCATAGGGTATGTGGAGTGTGTAATATTTTTTTAAATTTAAAATTTTTAAATTAAAAAGTGATGTATGGCAGGGTTACAGTTACAGTTACATAAGTTAGGTAATCAGTACATTTCTTGTGGAACATTTTTGCCTGCTCCATCATTTTTCTTCCAATTTCCCTCTTCCTGTGGGTTTTTTTTGGGGGGGTTGGGGGTTTGGGGTTTTTTTTGGGGGGTTGGTTTGTTTTTGAGACAGACTCTTGCTATCTGTCCTATACTGGCCTGAGGCTCTTACTGTTTTATTTCTGGATGTAGTTAAATCAACATGTTAAATAATTTATTCTCACATTTTATGGATTTTGTGTAGGCTGTGCAGCAGGTTATTAGTAACCTACTAATTGGTTAGATAGAACTTTGTTCTGAAGATTCTCCAGATATTTTGCCATATTCTCATGGAAGACGAGTTGTGAAGTTTGTTGTTCCCCTTGGGAATGAACTGGCAGCCATCCAGAAGACATACATCCAGGTAAGCCATTTTTCTCCTAGTTCTAGGTTTGCATAAATTCACTGGCAGAATCTAGAAAAAAGAACATACAGTACTTTATAGAATCCATATATTGAAGAGTTCTTTGAAATTATGAGTTTAGGGATGGATTAAAGATGATGAGAGATTTCTTTGCCACTTCTTCCATTGAGACATGAATATGTTCTTCTTTCTCAAAAGTGGGCTGGCTCTCTGAACGACCTACGGATTTTGATGATTCCCATGTTAGCCACATGGTTAAGGAAGATGATCACGTAGAAGAAAAAGGAGTAATCAAACAAATAGAATTATGAGCCCAGATAACCTTTTACAAAGCTGCGAGCAATCTAATTCTCTAGACATTAACGAGGGTAGACCAGTTTTCCTACAGTACTTCCATACATTTTTTTTTCCTTTTTCTTTCTTTTTTGTTCCTTTTTTTTTTTTTTTTTTTTGCCAGTCCAGGGGCTTGGACTCAGGGCCTGAGCACTGTCCCTGGCTTCTTTTTGCTCAAGGCTAGCACTGTGCCACTTGAGTCACAGCGCCACCTCTGCCCATTTTCTGTGTATGTGGTGCTGGGGAATTGAACCCAGGGCTTCATGTATAGGAGGCAAGCACTCTTACCACTAGGCCATATCCCCAGCCCCCGCTTTGTTTTTTTGCCAGTCATGGGCCTTCAACTCAGGGCCTGAGCACTGTCCCTGGCTTCTTTTTGCTCAAGGCTAGCACTCTACCACTTGAGCCACTGCACCACTTCCAGCTTTTTCTTTATATGTGGTGCTGAGGAATCGTACCCAGGGCTTCATGTATACAAGGCAAGCACTTTACACTAGGCCATATTCCCAGTTGCATTATTATTATTTTTTTTTTGGTGATATTGGAATTTCTGTTCAGGTCCTTCCATTTGCTAGGCAAGCTTTCTACCATTCGAGCCATACTGTTA
Source organism: Perognathus longimembris pacificus (assembly GCF_023159225.1). Taxonomy (NCBI): domain Eukaryota; kingdom Metazoa; phylum Chordata; class Mammalia; order Rodentia; family Heteromyidae; genus Perognathus; species Perognathus longimembris. Next base: position 13,146,878 of record NC_063174.1, on the reverse strand, counting down.
ATGTAACTTTTTTATTTTTGGTATTTCATTATCATTTCAGCCTTTCAAGAAGTTTAATCTTAGCTGGCAGCCCTCACCTGAAATCCTAGCTATTCAGGAGACTGATATCTGATGATTGTGGTTCAAGGCCATCCCAGGAAGAAAAGTCCATGAGCTTCTTATCCTCCATCAACCAGCAAAAAAACCCAGAGTGGAGGTGTGGCTTAAGTGGTAGAGCACCAACCTGAGTGAAAGAGGGAGAACTTGAGGCCGTTATTTCAGGTGCCAGTAACTCCAAGGAAGGGAGGAAGGAAAAGAAGGGGAGAGGAGGGAAGGGACCTTTGTAAAACTAGTGTAGATTTCTTTCCAGTGGGCAGCTACTTTGAAATTTTGTGGGGACACTTTTTCTTTCTTTCTTTCTTTCTTTCTTTCTTAACACGATTGTCATTTTCTTTCTTTCTTCAATCGATTAATTAATTAATTAGTTTATTTATTTTTGCCAGTCCTGGGCCTTGAACTCAGAACCTGAGCACTCTCCCTGGCTTCCTTTTTGCTCAAGGCTAGCACTCTGCCACTTGAGCCACAGCGCCACTTCTGGCTTTTTGTAAATTCTGTGTTGCTGAGGAATCGAACCCAGGGCTTCATGTATATGAGGCTAGCCCTTTACCAGTAGGCCATATTCCCAGCCCTGTGGTTTCTTTTTGTTGTTAAATCTCCATTACAAAGGACAAAGGACAAACCAATGCATCAGTGATACTTACAAGACATTATGTTGGGGCTGGCAATTTGGCTTAATAGTAGAGTGCTTGCTTAGCATGCCTCAGGCTCTGAGTTTGATTCCTCAGCACCACCTAACCAGAAAAAGCTGAAAGTGGCGCTGTGGCTCAAGTGGTACAGTGCTAGCCTTGAGCAAAAAGAAGCCAGGGACAGTGCCCCGGCCCTCAGTTCTTGCCACAGGACTGGCCAAAGGAAAAAAAAAAGAAGAAGAAAAAAAGAAAAGAAACAGATAATATGTTATAAACTATCTGTATAACTTGGGGAGGGGGGACATTGGGAAGGAATGGAGGTAGAAGAAAATGGAGGAGGTAACTAGTTTACCAGAAATGCACTCACTGCCTTACCATACGTAACTGTAGCTCCTCTGCACATCACCTTGACAATGGAATTAAATAAAAAAATCTTAGCATTGTTTTTTTCCTAAGTATTATTTATTGAAGATATAGCATATTCTGGCCATTCTCTCTTCTTTTCTTCATTCTTCCCTCCAGTCCTCCCTCCTGCCCCCCCTCCTTTGTTGGCAGGGTCTTTCTTATTAGATCAGTCCCCTAACTACTGAACTACATTCTTTTTTTTTTTTTTTTGCCAGTCCTGGGCCTTGGACTCAGGGCCTGAGCACTGTCCCTGGCTTTTTGCTCAAGGCTAGCCCTCTGCCACTTGAACCACAGTGCCACTTCTGGGCTTTTTTTTTTTTTTTTTTTGGCCAGTCCTGGGCCTTGGACTCAGGGCCCGAGCACCGTCCCTGGCTTCTTCCCGCTCAAGGCTAGCACTCTGCCACTTGAGCCACAGCGCCGCTTCTGGCCGTTTTCTGTATATGTGGTGCTGGGGAATCGAACCTAGGGCCTCGTGTATCCAAGGCAGGCACTCTTGCCACTAGGCTATATCCCCAGCCCTAGAGTGCTTTTTTTAAAAGACAATATATTCAGGAAAGCTGGAAGAGAGGTAAGAAATGTACTAAGATAAACAATTATTTGTCACTCTAGCAGCTGTTCATGTAGAGGTCTCTTTCTTCCTTCATTTACCATTAACATTATTCCTGTTGGTTTACTATTTTCTTTCTGGAATGCTTGCTCCGTCAGAACATAACATCATAGACTCAACTCATCGTTCATGTTAACATACATAGCCTCAAAGCTACGTAACTTTACTCTCTTTTAGATTCTTTTTTTATTCTAAGGTGATGTACAGAGGAGTTACAGTTACTTAAGACAGTGCATTTCTTTTTGAACAGTGTCACACCCTCCCTCATTTTCTCCCAGTTCTTCCCATCCTGAACGCCTCCCCGCCAAGTTGTATAGTTCATTTCCAACATAGTGACTGTTGAGTATCACTGCTGAATTAGTGCACAATTGGTCCTACTGTTCCTAAGCTTCCCTTCCCCTCCCCAAATGAGATAAACTTGTATACATGACAAAGGATACAGAAATAAAAAACAGCGAGTAAAGGGAAAACTAGAAGAAAAGAGGGGGGAAAACCCACCACAAACAATATGATGAAAAAACTTGTTATTTCCATTTCTTGGAATTCATTTGGACTAGCATCATTTTATGTGTTCATATGCACACAGCGCTTGAGCCCTTATGATCCTCTCCTAAGAATATCCTCCTTTGTTCTCACTGTGTGAATGTTTAGAGTCCTGTTTAATCTATCATGTCCAAGTGTAATGTTTTTGTCTTTTACTATCCATTAGGTTTATTTGTAGATTTATAGATACATTCTATCGATTACAAATGAGGGAAACCATATAGCCTATATTTCTTCAGGTCTGGCTTGCTTCAGGTCTATTTCCTTACAAATGGGGCAATGTTCTTCTTTATGGTGGAAGCATAAAATTCCATGGTGTACATATACCACATTCTCTTGACCCACTCAAGAAAATGTGATATATATACATATATGTGTGTGTGTATATACATGTATATAGACACACATACATACATTCAATGGAGTTCTAGATTCTTAATTGTATTAATAAAAATTGTATTTATCAAAATTACCTATTTTCAACTGGTTATGTGGCTATGCCTGTAATCTTAGAACTCGGGAGGATGAGGCGGGGGGATTACAAGTTTAAGGCTAATTTGGGCTACATTGAATAAAAATGAAAACACTTTCAACAACAAAACCAAGGAAACAAAACTTATCTGTTACCTTCTTTTAGTCTTTTTTTTTGTCCTAGAATCAGGGATCAGACATAGGACCCTGCACTTGCTATGAGCTACAATCTCTGTCTCTATCCATTTCTTTCTTTTTTTTTTTAAAATAAGCTCTTGTATTTCCAGCAAAATTCACTTCATCACTTTGGCCTGTTTGAATAGGTTGCACACACCCCATTCTACTTACTACATGTTCATCTCAACCAATTGTATATGCCTATTCCAGGGAATGGCTAAAATTCTTGAGAACTGTGTCCTGCTACAAACATAAGTTCAACATTTCTGTGATCCTGCTCACCCAGTGCACAAGAGCAAATCCCTTTATCCAGGTCATGTGGAAATATATCCTGCTCTGGCCTCTCCCTGTGATTTTTTTTATTTTAATTTATTTATTAATTGAACACAAATTTTTTTGACAAGGTGTTGTGCAAAAAAGGGTACAGTTACATAGTAGGGCAGTGTGTACGTTTCTTGTGATATCTTACGCCTTGGTTTTTTCTATCCATTTCTTGATCCTTTGGTTTCGTTGCTTGGATTGTAAACTATGAGAGCAGCCAGCGTCATTTGTCTTAGTCATAAGATTCCCAGTATTTCAGAGCTACATTTAATATGTGATAGATGTGCAATCCTGGTTTGAAGAACTAGTGAATGCAATTAAATATGCTGAAGACATTTCAATTTATTCAACCATCTGCAAACATTTACTTGGAACCTATGTGCTATTATTTGTTCTAGAGGTGGAAGATGCAGCAATGAAAAATACCACTGCACTCCTTTCATGGTCTTAGATTATAATGTTTGTAGGTTGAGGAGTGATGAAATGAAATAAATCAATATTTCAAAAAAAGAATAATAATTTTCTTCTTTTCTATCTTGCCAGTCCAGGGGCTTGAACTCGAGGCCTGGGCATGGTCCCTAAGCTTCTTTTGCTAAACGCTAGCACTCTACCACTGAGGCCCCAGCACCACTTGTGGTTTCTTCTGTTTATGTAGTGCTGAGGAATGAAACTCAGAGTTTGATGCATGCTAGGCAAGCACTCTACCACTAAGCTACATTCCTAACCCTTCTTCTTTTTCTTTCTGCCAATCCTGGGGCGAAAACTTGCCTGGGCACTGTCTATAAGCTTGTTTTGTTTGGCTAGCTAGCATTCTACTTTTTGAGCCACAGCAAGACTTCTGGCTTTCTCTGAGTAGATCATTGGAAATAAGAGTTTAATCTTGGGGGCTGGGGATATAGCCTAGTGGCAAGAGTGCCTGCCTCGGATACACGAGGCCCTAGGTTCGATTCCCCAGCACCACATATACAGAAAACGGCCAGAAGCGGCGCTGTGGCTCAAGTGGCAGAGTGCTAGCCTTGAGCGGGAAGAAGCCAGGGACAGTGCTCAGGCCCTGAGTCCAAGGCCCAGGACTGGCCAAAAAAAAAAAAAAAAAAAAGAGTTTAATCTTGGGGCTGGAAATGTGGCTTAGTGGTAAAGTGCTTGCCTAGCATGCATGAAGCCCTGGGTTCGATTCCTCAGCACCACATACACAGACAAAAGCCAGAAGTGGCGCTGGGGCTCAAGTGGCAGAGTGCTAGCCTTGAGCAAAAAGAAGCCAGGGACAGTGCTCAGGCCCTCAGTCAAAGCCCCAGGACTGGCAAAAAAAAGAGTTTAATCTTTGCTGTCCAGGCTGGTTTTGAACTGTGATGCTCAGATCCTGAGTTGCTTGGATTACAGGTGTGAGCCCTAGCTTGTGAGGCCTATGTTTAGATACTATCCAGGTTTAGATGTCAACGATGCTTCAATTTTATTATCTATGCTGTGTTAGCCCAAAACTTCATTTCAAAACAAACTTTATTAAATATATTAATTACTTTAACTTGTGGCAAAAATTAATATGTTTGAAAAAAGGTCTTTAAACTTGCAATATTTTTTTTTACATTTGCAGAGTTTGGAAACATTTGCAAGTTCTCTGATTCTGAGCAATGTTTTGATGAGAAGAGATATCCCCAATCTAACCAAGTACCAGATAATTCTGGCCAGAGATCAATTTAGGAAAAACCCATCTCCAAATATTGTGGTAAGTATAAATGTTTATGATAGGAAGGCTAAAACATAAAATGAGTTATTGAAGCGTATCACTGACCCATGAAAGAGCAAATTGTAGCTAAATTTGAATCCCAGAATATTTAGGCTTACTTGTAATACCAGAAAGGAAGAAGCATCACAAAAAACTTGTAATACTTAATGTTCATTGGAGAGAAGTAGGTGTATGAAAATATCTGTCAAGCTGGGCCCAAGGTTAGAAGAAAAGCTCACTATATAAAAAGACACCCAAGTCTAGAAGTGTAACTCCATGGAACATAGCTTTTATTTAGCAGTTCCTGGGATCTGAATTAAGGTCTTTGCTTTCTTGGGCTCTGGATTTTGCTGGTTAGGTCTTGAGAAAGCATCTTGCTTCCTTCCTAGACACATGCTTGATCAGCCTAGGCTTTTAGTTGCTAGGATGGCTGGTGAGAAGTATTCTTGAGGCAGACTCCCAAGTAGCAAGGAGCAAAAGGGTAAGAGCACCTAGCTAGAGATAAAAGATTTTGAAGAGGCCAGAGAGAATAATTAATGAATATTTGTGACTACATAGGAGTCACTTTTATTTTACACCAGAAAATGCAGTCCTGCCATGCCAAACAAACCTCTAAAGGAGTCTATTTCACTATGTTATCTAAAACATGAATAAACATGTTTAAATTTCTTCCTAAAGTTAAAAGTTCACTAAAATTTTCAGTAAATCTAAACTTGTTGAATTTGATTTTATTGGTGAGTGTATTTGATAAAGAGGCAAGTTTACTGTTTCAGATAGTTAGGGTGCTATAGAAAACTATTCAACACTGTCAGGGAAGAATTTAGAATGATTCACTGAGAAATGCCACTAAAAATGGAAGCTATAGGAAAATAATTGAAATACATTCTAAGTATTCTTCTTTTAAATCTTTGTTACCAGGGGCTGGGAATATGGCCTAGTGGTGGAGTACTTACCTAGCATACATGAAGCCCGGGGTTTGATTCCTCAGTACCACATGTATAGAAAAAGGCAGAGGTGGAGCTGTGAGCTCAGGTGGTAGAGTGCTACCTAGCCTTGAGCAAAAAGAAGCCAGGGACAGTGCTTGTGGCTGTAAGGACTGGAAAAAACAAAACTTGGTTATCATATGGGCACATTAGCCTGAGAGCATGGGTATAGTGCTTGTATTTTCATGTTTCTTTGGTTGAATTTAACATGTGCTGATTGTTTTGGGTTTTTTTTTTGGCCAGTCCTGGGTCTTGGACTCAGGGCCTGAGCACTGTTCTTTTTGCTCAAGGCTAGCACTCTGCCACTTGAGTCACAGTGCCACTTCTGGCCATTTTCTATATGTGTGGTGCTGGGGAATTGAACCCAGGGCCTCATGTGTAAGGGGCAAGCACTCTTGCCACTAGGCCATATCCCCAGCCCAACTTATTATTGATTTTTTTCAGGGACGTCATCAAGGCATAATTGACGGCGAGTATGCCATTTGTATTAGTTTATATCATGGTTATGAATTACTGCAGCATATGGGAATGAGATCATCATATTTTTTCTTTTCTGGAATTACGCATGGAACAAAAGGTAAGTGGTATGAAATTATGTAAAGAAAGGATGAAAATGTTTTTGTTGAAGATACATAAAACAGTCATCTAAGATGCTTTATTGTTATGATTTGGGTTATTATTTTGCCAGTCCTGAAGCCTGGACTCAGGGCCTGAGCACTGTCCTGGCTTCTTTGTGCTCAAGGCTAGCACTCTACCACTTGAGCCACAGCAGCACTTCTGACTTTTTCTGTATATGTGGTGCTCAGGTATCAAACCTGGGGCTTCATGTATGTGAGACAAGTACTTTAACACTAAGCCACAACCCTAGCCCCAGATGCATTATTTTTAAAAGCAATGAGATGTTTTTGAGTAATTGGTAGAAAACAATACATATGACTTGAATTGGGAAAACCAGATGTTTTTTATTTTTAAATTGCAAAAATCTGCATTCAATTTTAGAGTTGAATTTCTTTTTACTAACTAATTTGTTTTAAGTTTACTTATTTGTAGAACCTTTTCTTAATTTTTTTTCTTTTTTTTTTGGCCAGTCCTGGTTTTGGACTCAGGGCCTGAGCACTGTCCCTGGCTTCTTTTTGCTCAAGGCTAGCACTCTGCCACTTGAGCCACCACGCCACTTCTGTTCAAGGCCCAGGAATGACAAAAAAAAAAGGAGGAAGAGGAATTTTAGTTGTTCTAAAAAATTAATGTTAAAATTTGAATAAATTTTGGAAAGTATGAGCAGTAGGAATGCTTAGAATAAGATAATAAGGGAAAAGTTAGTTTGGGGCCAGTAAGAGTGAGAGTAAAACCATCTATAATAAAGTAGTAGCAAGTTATCGCACATCGGGAGAAAGTTTCATGTGTAGAGAGTGGTTAGAGAAGCCTGTGTGTGAAATGTTTTAGCTGATACCTGGTGGAAGTGAGGGAGGCAAATTATTGTAGGCAGAAAGAATAGCATGGTCCAAGGACCCTATTTGTTAGTTTGGTTAGTTTTATTAAAGATCAGTGGACTAGATTAGGATGAGTGAGGGTAAGAGGTGTGCAGATGAGCAGTAATGAAGGCCAGATGGTGTAGGGCTTTTTTTTCCCCCCCTCAGTTGTGGGGCTTCAACTCTTGGCCTGGGCACTGCTAGCACTGTACTGCTTAGAGCTACAGTGTCACTTCCTGTGTAGGGCTCAATTACTTATTTGGTGCTGTTACTAAGACTTGAATTCAGGATCATTCTCTTGCTTGGCTTTTTTGATATTCAGTGTGATGTTCACCAGATTGATAGTTTGGAGACCAAAGAGGGTCTAGAAGGGTGTCCTGAAGATTAACGTCTACAGAGTTTAAAGCAAAGCCGTCACCAAGGAGTTTGAGAAGGAAATGGAGAAGTGTATGGGAGAAGTAGGGAAGAAACAGCAGTAGCAGTAGGAAAGAGTAGACTCTGGAACGCTTAAGAGAACTGTCACAAGAACTACCAAGTTTTCCTTTAATATGGCAGTGTGGAAGTCATTGATGCCTTTGATAGAGCCTCAGTGAAATGAGAGTAGAGAGGCTGGCGCTAGGAGGTTAGAGACTGGATTTGCAGTGAGAGTAGCAGGTTGTCAGGTATTGATCACACGCAGAAACTTCATGCTACAATGATTCAGAGCAAGTATGTTTAGAATAAGTTTATTTGCTATAGTTGCTTCTCTCAGCTCTTACTTTTTGCTTCTTTTGTATTGTGAACTATCACTGTATGGATTCCCGTGGAATAGTCTGAGCCAGTTCTTAATAAAATGGATTAGTGTGAAAATGAAATTAATTAATTAATTAGTATATACAGTGTTTGCTTACTGGCATTTGTATATGATGAATAAGGAAGGTAAAGGCATTGTCAACCTGACTGTACAAATGTGCAATCTCAGCATACAAGAGGTTGAGGCAGAAGGAGTTAAGAGTTTGAGGATAGGCTGAGCTACATAGTGAGACCCTACCTCAAAAAAGAAGAACATATAGGCTGGCAGCTGGTGGCTCACACTTGTAATCCTAGCTACTTAGGAGGCTGGGGTCTGAGGATCCTGCTTCAAAACCAATCGATGAGACTCTAGACTTTATCTAATAAACTACTCAGAAAAAGCCAGAAGTGGCACTGTGGTTCAAGTGGTATAGCAATAATAGCCTTGAACAAAAAGAAGCTCAGGGACAGAACCTAGGCCCTGAGTTTAAGCTCCAGGAGCAGTACAAAAACAAAGAAAAAAACCACAGACACAAGGAAGAAAAAAAAATTTCATTTGAAGTTCCATACCAAGCTTGAAAGCCAAGGCAAACAATCACAAAAATATCTGTGTAACTACCTGGCCTTTATTATCCCATTCATACTTCCATTTTCTATTTCATTTAGTTGCCAGTCCATTTTATTTCATGTTTTAGATTATTACCTTATTTTCAATGTTTTTTATTAACATGAAGTAGTAGGGATAATAGTATATTTTAGATAAGACATATCACTTAGAAAATATGTTGCTTGATCATAAAATTCATGTTCATCTTCGTGCATTCTGCTGGTTACCAAGAATAAGCATTGGCAGCGGCTTTAGAATTGACTAGAGGGTATTCTGCAGTTATCTTTTGTGAAGTTGAGCATGTGTGGCCAGGTTAAGAGGGCCTTTAGTGAACAGGAGGGAAAGTTGTAGGAAACTAGTGGTAGCTCTGCAGTGTGTTTTTCTGTCTGTCCAGAAAGTTAAAGGGGAGAGTCAGTCATGTCCTGTGTTCGGTGCTACTCAAAATGACTCAGACACTTAATGGTCTTCTTTGGAACTTTATATTTCATTTTATGGGTTATAGGGTTTGAACTCAGAAGCTGGGTGCTGTCCCCGAGTTCTTTTCTTCGAGGCTAGTGCTCCACCACTTTGAGCCACAGCTCCACTTATGGTTTTCTGGTGGTAAATTGGAGTCTGATCGACTTTTCTGCCCAGATAGGCTTTGAACCATGCTCCTCAGATGTGAGCCTCCGCTGAGAAGCTCGGATTACAGGTGTGAGCCACCTGTGCCTGACTACAACTTTATGATAGCCTATGAGAAATGGAGTCAAGATTGTTAAAATTATTGTGTAATGCAGTAGAAAAAGACGTTAAAACTTCTTACGTATATATTAAAAATGATTACTTAATATTAATATATGGCTTCAGGGTAGTGTTTTAAACTAGTTCTTCTGTAAAGACTTTTGAAAAGTTGTAACTAAAGTATTTTCTGTTCCACAGCTACAAACACCTCTGAAAAGAAATATGATGACACAAGAGTTATGATTGTTTTCTTCATTTCGAGACAGTGTTCAGGAAATTGCAGAAATGCTTTGAAAGCATCAGCCAATTATTAGAGTGATGACGTTTGTTGGCCATGCTTCAGGGAAAAGCATGAAAGGTTTTACCAAGAAGGAGCAGTTGGAGGTAATTTTGTAGATGCTGAAACAGAAATAAAACCAATTAACATTTAACCTTTTTTGTAATCACTAGTCACTTGGCTACCGAAATAAAATTTTATAACAAATGTGAAAAAAAATGACAAAGTACGTTTTGAATGGCCAGATAAAGTCCTTTATGAGACTACATTTTTACTCAATGATGACACTTTAACAATTATTATTAGGGGGCTGGGAATATGGCCTAGTGGCAAGAGTGCTTGCCCAGTGTACATGAGGCCCTGGGTTCGATTCCCCAGCGCCACATATATAGAAAATGGCCAGAAGTGGTGCTGTGACTCAAGTGGCAGAGTGCTAGCCTTGAGGAAAAAGAAGCCAGGGATATTGCTCAGGCCCTGAGTCCAAGCCCCAGGACTGGCCAAAAAAAAAATAAAAATAAAAATAAATATATATATATATATATATATTAGGGTTAATCAGTTTACTCAATCAAATTTTTAAACCTTAGCTTTCAGTTTGCAAACTTTTTTTCTTCTTCTCAGTCCTGGAACTTGAACTCAGAGACTGGGTGCTTGCTATCCCTGAGCTCTTCAGCTCAAGGCTAGAGCTCTACCACTTGAGCCACCGCACCACTTCCAATTTTCTGGTGATTAATTGGAGATAAGAGTCTGACAGACTTTCCTGCCTGAGCTGGCTTTGAAGTGTGGACCCTCAGATCTCAGCCTTCTGAGTAGCTAGGATTATAGGCATGAGCCCACAATGCCCGGCGTTGAACTTTTCTTTTATCACTCAGTAATAAACAGCTTTTGGACTGATCCAGATTCTTGGACCACACTTTGAGTAGCGTCATTAAAAATGAAGTGGAGGGGCTGGGAATATGGCCTAGTGGCAAGAGTGCCTGTCTCGGATACACGAGGCCCTGGGTTCAATTCCCCAGCACCACATATACAGAAAATGGCCAGAAGTGGCACTGTGGCTCAAGTGGCAGAGTGCTAGCTTTGAGCAAGAAGAAGCCAGGGAGAGTCAGTGCTCAGGCCCTGAGTCCAAGCCCCAGGACTGACCCCAAAAAAAAAAACAAAATGAAGTGGAAACATTGAAGAAGTAATTGAATATGTAAGTCTTGAATTTAGGGGTAAAATTCATGGAAGTGAATATTCAATGACAGATCACTGCCAATAGGAGGTACATAAATAACAGCTTCCTTTCTCTCTTTAGAAATATGTTAGCTATAAAAGAATAATATTTTTTCGGTGGGATTGGCTTATCCCTATAATCCTGGCTGTTTGGCAGACAGAGAGCAGGAACATAAAAGTTTGAGGCTAACTCCAATAGAAAGTTCTCAAGACCCTATATCTCAAAAATTTCCAGGGAATAAAACAGAGCTGGAGGTATGGCCCAAATGGTAGAGCACCAGACTAGCAAATATAAAGCCCTGAGTTCAGACTCTACTACTGAAGTAAATGAAATTTTTTTCAACATTGGCACATATTTTCCCTTTATCTTTGCTTTAAAATATTAGTTTTGTTGCATTAGTCCTGTAATGACAATTACTGTACAGATGGAAAGTAATTGGACTAAACATGAAACATAAATATAAGCTGTATGTATTATTCCTCCTTTTATGGTATGTGTGTGTAAATGATAGTGAAGGAATACCATTGATTTGTTTGTTTGTTTTGCCTGTCCTGAGGCTTGAACTCTGAGCCTGGGCACTGTCCCTGAGCTTGTTTTGCTTAAGATTAGCACTCTACCACTTGAGCAACGATGCCACTTTTGACTTTTTCTGTGATTTAGTTGGAGATCAAAGTCTCACAGATTTTCCTGACCTGGCTTCCTTCAAACTGCAATCCTCAGATCTCAGCCTCCTGAGTAGCTAGGATTACAGATGTGAGCCACCAGCTGCTGGCAAACGGAATACAGTCTCAGTAAGCCAAGTGGGTCATATCTGGTGGGGTGAGAATGGCAACCATTTTTAAGCTGCCCCCGCCCCTCCTGCACAAATTTGTTAAATCCCTCCCTAGGACCAGTCTAGATTCATTGCCTTAGGGTCGGGGAGGCTTATTTAATTCCATTATTAGTTGACTTCTGTCAGGTGCTTTTCAAAACAGAATTTGCTTCAGGATTAGTATAGTAGGTTTTTGAAAATCTAATTTACATAGTGGCATTTCTTAATGAGAGGTAAGGCAAGTAGCTTAACCTCTTGGATCTTGAATTCTTTTAATAAAATGCAGTCTACCTCCCAGGGTCCTTGGGTGTTAGTAGCCATGCCATGTATTTAATTTCAGCTTCTGCCACCTGCCCCATAGTATTGCTCTTGTATATAGAAGCTATCATCATCAGTGAGTTCAAGCTTTGATGTTATATTATCTCCTTTAATTACCACCATGTCTTGCACGTGTCACACAAAAGTCTGTAGCTTATGTTGATGTATGTTGAACAAAATGGAGGCTAATAGCTATTCTGAATGATGTTTGGAAGGCTTAAGGAGGTTTTGATGCCTGGTTGACTTTTTCGTTAACTCATTCTTAAGCTGCTGTGGTTTTACAAACTGCTCAGAGAGAAAGATTGGAATGTCCCTATGATTTGAATTCTTTAATTAAAAACCTTTTATTGTAAAGGTGATAGACTGACAGTTGCATAAGTTAGGTAATGAATATGTTTCTTTCTGAACAGCTTGACCTCGCCCCTCATTTTCTCCCAATTTTTTCCCTCCTGACCTCCCACCTTACCAATTGTGTGGTTCATTTGCAACATATTATGTCTAGTGAGTGTCACTGCTGTATTCGTTCACCCTTTGTCCCACCATTTCTGTGCTTTGCCTTCCCCTCCCCACAATAGATACACGTACATACAAGACAAAAGGCACACAAAGGGCTGGGAATATGCCTTAGCGGCAATAGAGCTTGCCTCATATACATGAAGCCCTGGTTTTGATTCCCCAGCACCAGAAGTGGCGCTGTGGCTCAAGAGGCAGAGTGCTAGCCTTGAGCAAAAAGAAGCCAGAGACAGTACTCAGACCCTGATTTCAGGGCCCAGGAATGGCAAAACAAAAACCAAAAAAAAAGGCACAAAAATAAAAAATAGCAACAGAGGAGAATAAAAACCAAAAAATAAAATTATAAAATTCTACTGATAATGGTGAAAGAGCTGTGTGTTGGGGGCTCATGCATATAATTCTACCTAGCGGGTAGATGAGAACTACGGCTCAAGGTTCAAAACCCGCGTGCGCAGAAAAGTCCATGAGACTCTTATTTACAATTATCCAGCAAAGCCAGAAGTGAAGCAGTGGCTCAAGTGGTAGAGTGCCAGGTTTCAGTGATAAAGCTAAGGGATAGCACTCAGGCCCTGAGTTCAGGCCCCAGTACCGTCAGTACATGCACCTACTCACAAAATGAATAATAGAAAAGTATTGTACGTGCAAGTAACATTTAAATCTAAGAAATGAGTAATAGGAGTAATTGCTATAGGCCATTCACCTGCCTTTATGTTCCTTGCGGTGCTATTAAAAATAAAATCATGGCTTTCTCCCTGAGAAACTTCTATTGTTGACAAAGCCTTCTGACATCACAACCTTGCTCTTTCTATCCTACATTAGTCTCTTTTGGCATAACATGCCACTTTGTGACCCTTTTTCCTATTCTGTGGCATCTATAATGCTGATTTTTAATCTGATTTTTCCATTTTCACGTGAGTTGAGAAAAATACTTTGATCTGCAGTTCTTTTATTAGACCTAGTAGTGTTAAATTGTTTTTATTTCAGGTAGTGAGCGATCTTGTGATGATGGTAACAACGCATTAGTCTCTACCTGTGTTGGTGAAGGAGGTTCAGACATTGGAGAAGTTGGACTTATAATATGTTTTGATGCCCAAAAGAGCCCGATTCGCCTTATACAACGAATGTGGAGAACTGGCCATGAACGTCAAGGCAGGATTGTGGTGATCCTTGCTGAAGGGCGTGAAGAGCGGGTAAGTAGACAGGAGTTAACATGGCTCAATGTTTAAATTTGAGAAACACAACCTAAAAACAAGTACCAGTGTTTAACATTCAAACCTCAAACAATTTGAAGGCAAATGTAATTTGTGATTATAAGACTTGTTTGCCATGTTTTTTGTTTGTGTGTGTGTGTATATTAGTATTGGGGGACAGGAATCCAGGGCCTTATGTTCTTGCTTAGCATTTTTGGCTCTACCCCTTGAGCGAACCCTGTACTTCTGGCTTTTTTTTTTTTTTTCTTTTGTGGAGATTCATTTCCCTTCAACATCACCTAAGGAGCTACAGTACCCTTGTTTAAAAGTGTACAGCTTAGCATTATAATTAGAAATCGCTAGGTTGAATTTTTAAAAATTTATTTATTAATTAAACAACTGTTTTGACAAGGTGTTGTACAAAAAGGGTACAGTTACATACTAGGGCAGTGTATACATTTCTTGTGATATCTTACACCCTGATTTTCTTTCCCTTCCCTAGGTCAGGTAGACATATATACAATACACAGTATACCAAGAACATATACATTAGCCACATGGTGTACACCAAAGAAAATTCGCCTAGGGCTTTAAATGTCATGTCGATATTAGACTATGTTGACAGTAGTCTCATATGAATGTACATACATAGCTTTTGAGCTATTGTGATCCACTGAGAGGTCAATTTTTGACCTTTATATTTGAGTAGTTGTTTGGTTTTACTTACATAATGTTAGGTCACTGACCCAATCCTGTGGGAAATACCATTTGACAAGCAGTTTTTGGTTTCACAGACCTGGTCTCTACTGTCTCCCTGTCACCCCAGCTTAACAGTCATATATCAGGGAGATCATGCCCCTTTGTTTTCTGTGTTCTAGGCTTGTCTCGCTCAACATTAGTTGTTCAAGTTCTGACCATTTCCCTGCGAATAACAATTTTTCACCATTCCTAATCGCCATGTAGTATTCCATTGTGTATAGGTACCATATTTTTTGGATCCATTCATCTGTGGAGGGGCACCTGGGTTGATTGCATATTTTGGCTATTGTGAATTGTGCCGCGATAAACATGGAAGTACACATGTCTTTTTGATATCTTGGGACCTGCTGTTCAGGATAGATGCCTAGGTGTGGTATGGCTGGGTCATAGGGTAGGTCTATGTTGAGCTTTTTGAGAAACCTCCATACTGTTCTCCAAAGTGGTTGTACTAATTTGCACTCCCACCAACAATGGAGAAAGGGTCCTCTTTTCCCGTACCCCCTTCAGCATTTGTTGTTGCCTGAGTTCAGAGTATAGGCCATTCTAACTGGAGTGAGGTGGTATCTCAGGGTTGTTTTTATTTGCATTTCCTTTACTACCAGGGATGTTGAACATTTCCTCATATGTTTCTTTGCTATTTTTATTTCTTCTCTTGTGAAGTCTCTCTTGAGCTCCTTTGCCCATTTCCTAATTGGTGTACTGGGCTTGGAGGGGCTTAGTTTTTTGAGTTCTCTGTAGATGACAGATATTAGGCCTTTGTCTGTTCCTGTGCTGGTAAAGATTCTTTCCCATATGGTTGGCTGTCTTTCTATTTTGGTGGCTCTGTCCTTAGCTGTGCAGAAACTTTTTAATTTGTAGTAGTCGCATTTGTCGAGTCTCTCCCCTATTTGTTGTGCCCCTGGCACTCTATTCAGGAAGTTCCTTCCTGTGCCTATAAGTTCTAGCGTCTTTCCTACTCTGTCCTTCAGTAGTTTCAAGGATTCAGGATTGATGTTGAGGTCCTTGATCCATTTTGAGTTGATCTTGGTGTGTGGTGATAGGCTTGGGTCTACTTTGAGTTTTCTGCATATGGCTGCCCAGTTTTCCCAGCACCAGTAGTTGAAAAGGCTATGTTTATTCCATTGTATGTCTTTAGCTCCTTTGTCGAACATCAGGTGACTGTAAGAGTGCGGTTTTATTTCTGGATCTTCAATTCGAATCTATTGGTCTTCCGGTCTGTTTTTATACCAATACCAGGCTGTTTTAGTTATGATGGCTCTATAGTAGAGCTTGAAGTCTGGTATTGTGATACCTCCTGCACTGCTTTTTTTGCCTAGAGTTGCTTTGGCTATTCTAGGTCTTTTTCTGTTCCATATGAATTTGTGGACTGCTTTCTCTATTTCAGTGAAGAATGTAACTGGGATTTTGATAGGGATTGTATTGAATTTGTATAACAATTTGGGCAATATGGCCATTTTCACTTTATTGATTCTGCGTACCCATGAGCATGGGAGGTCTTTCCATCTCCTTGTGTCTTCTTTGATTTCCCTTATTAGATTTTTATAGTTCTCATTAAATATGTCCGTCACGTCCTTGGTTAGGTTGATCCCTAGATCCCTAGGTACTTTATTTATTTATTTATTTTGGCTACTGTAAATGGAATTGTTTCCATAATTTCCTTTTCTGTTTGTACATTGCTGGTGTACAGAAAAGCTGCTGACTTTTGTGGATTGATTTTGTATCCTGCTACTTTGCCAAAATGGTTTATTAGGTGTAGGAGTTTGGGTACTGAGTTTTTTGGGTCTTTTCAGATATAAGATCATGTCATCTGTGAATAGGGATAGTTTGATTTCTTCCTTGCCAATGTGGATCCCTTTGATATCCTCCTCTTGCCTTATTGCTATGGCTAGGGATTCCAGCACTATGTTGAATAGAAGTGGGGAGAGTGGGCATCCTTGTCTTGCTCCCGAGTCTAGGGGGAATGATTTAAGTTTCTATCCATTTAATATGATGTGGGCTGGGGATATAGCCTAGTGGCAAGAGTGCCTGCCTCGGATACACGAGGCCCTAGGTTCGATTCCCCAGCACCACATATACAGAAAACGGCCAGAAGCGGCGCTGTGGCTCAAGTGGCGGAGTGCTAGCCTTGAGTGGGAAGAAGCCAGGGACAGTGCTCAGGCCCAGAGTCCAAGGCCCAGGACTGGCCAAAAAAAAAAAAAAAAAAAAAAAGCCATTTAATATGATGTTAGCAGTTGGTCTGTTGTATATGGCTTTTATTGTTTTGAGGAATGTTTCATCTATTCCTGTTCTCTCCAGAGCTTTTAATAAGTATGGATGTTGTATTTTGTCAAAGGCTTTTTGGGCATCGACTGAGATAACAATGTGATTCTTGATTTTAGTTCTGTTGATGTGGTGAATTACATTGATTGATTTACGGATGTTGAACCATCCTAGTGACTGTGGGATGAAGCCTACTTGGTCATGATGTATGATTTTCTTGATCAGTTTCTGGATCCTGTTAGCTAATATTTTATTGAGGAGCTTTGCGTCTGTGTTCATTAGTGATATTGGTCTGTAGTTCTCTTTTTTTGTTGGGTCTTTGCCTGGTTTGGGAATGGGTATGATATTAGCTTCGTAGAATGAGTTTGGGATTTCTCCCTCTGTTTCTATTTTGCGGAAGAGTTTGAGGAACATTGGTATTTGGTCATCACTAAAGGTTTTGTAGAATTCATTAGTGAATCCATCTGGGCCTGGGCTTTTCTTTGTTGGAAGGTTCTTGATTACCTCCTGTATCTCACTGTAAGTTATTGGTTTATTTAATTGATTTATTTCTTCTTGGTTCAGTTTGGGCAGTTTGTACTTCTCTAAGAATTGATCCATTTCTGTAAAATTATTGTTTTTTGCTGAATAGAGGTTTTGGAAATAGCTCCTTATGATTGTTTGAATATCGTGTCTACTTGTTGTAATTTTTCTGGTGGAGTCCTTGATTTTACGTATATGAGTCTCTTCTTTTTTTTGTAAGTCTTGCGAGGGGTCTGTCAATTTTATTTATTTTCTCAAAGAACCAGCTTTAGTCTTATTTATTTGTTGAATGGTCTTTCTATTTTCAATCAGATTTATCTCCTCTTTAATCTTGTGATCTCTCCCCTCCTAGTCGTTTTAGATTCTGTCATTTCTTGTTTTTCCAGTTGTTTTAGTTTCATCGTGAGGTTATTCACCTGCTCTGCTTCCATTCTTTTAATGTGAGTGCTGAGGGCAATGATCTTGCCCCTCAGTACTGCCTTAGCTGTGTCCCATAGGTTTCTTTGTGATGTGTTTTCATTGTCATTGTGTCTTATGAATTCGTTGATTTCATGTTTAATTTGGGTCCTCTGACTCAGAAGTCCCAGTTAAGAACTTACACCCCACGTTTGCTGGCCCACGAATCAGAGGGATTGTGCATCACCACAGTGAAGGATTAGATGCCGCCCACATGTCTAAATAGATGGTGTCCATTTTGTGCCATTATATATGCTTGTGAACTAAATGTTGGAGGGTTTCTTTGGAAGGGGGGGCAACAATGAAAAGGAACCCAGGGATTTGGGTATAAAAGGCCAAACCTTTGCCTCTTGAGTGCTGGAATGATAGGCATACACCACCATGCCTGCCTATGAGCAAACTGTTGATGTGTTGATGTGTTGTCATGGGGTTATTTCTGAGTTATCTTAAGCAAAGAAGGTACCCCTGAGCAATTAGTAGTATGCGACTTCATGTGATCATTTTATTGATTAGGGTTTCTTGTTTTGTTTTGTTTTTGTTTTGCCAGTTCTAAGGCTTGGACTCAGGGCCTGAGCACTGTCCCTAGCTTCTTTCTGCTCAAGGCTAGCACTGTGCCACTTGAGCCACAGTGCCACTTCTGGCCTTTTCTCTATATGTGGTGCTGAGGAATTGAACCCAGGGCTTCATGTATAGGAGGCAAGCACTCTTGCCACTAGGCCATAGTCCCAGTCCCTAGGGGTTGTTTTTTTGTTTGTTTGTTCATTTTGTTTTAACAATAACTCTTGATGTTCTGATGCATACAAAAGGCTTTTTATCCCTTTACAATAAAAATATACATCTAAAGGAAATAAGAGAAAATGTCAAGGTCTGACAAAGCTGTTGTGATGGCTTCCTAAGTATTCAGTATTTCATTGTCTTCCCTCATTCACCTATACACAAAAATATCTTATATCTTTCAAATATCAAAGTCAGAAATGCTTATAGATGTCCTGAGAATAACGACAACTAAGCAAGTTACATATAAAAGCATGGCATACATATGACAAATAAAAATCATAGCTTATATTCATAATTTTTGAAACACATACTGTCATTCAGATGCACATATTTTTGGTAAGTTCAGTTCTGTTGATCAAAGATACAATGGAAACAATTTTGCGCAACTATTTTAGATGTTTAGAAATAAGCCCCACTCTACCTGTACTATCTTTCCTGTAGATGAAGTCAATTCTTTTAGTGGCAAAATTTCAAAGCAGTCAGTCTGAGTGGCGTGGTCTGTGGTGAAAAAGCCAATCTTTAGTTCATCAGAAATGTTAAGTCTGAAAAAAAAAAAGAAAAACTTAAAAGGTCAAATGTGCCTTGTGCTAGAAATAGGTGTCAAAAATGTCCTCATGAGCTGGGAATGTGGCTTAGCGGTAGAGTGCTTGCCTAGCATGCATGAAGCCCAGGGATTGATTCCTCAGCACCACATGAACAGAAAAAGTCAGAAGAGGTGCTGTGGCTCAAGAGGCACAGTACTACCCTTGAGCAAAAAGAAGCCAGGGACAGTACTCAGGCCTTCAGTAACAAGCCCCTGGACTGCAAACAAACAAACAAAAAGTACTCATTACCTGACTCATGTAATTGGACTCTTTCTGTAACAACAATAAATTAGTAATAATAATAATAATAAATTAAGAATAATAATTTTTAAAAAAGAAATAGGTGTCATGCAAACACTTTGGGGTAAATTCCAGACTCTTTCAAAGGAATGGGGTGCGGAAGCTAGTGGATTATCTGCTCTTACCCATCTACTGCAGGAAACTATTATAAGTTTTGCATGGGTATATCCAGCAGAAATACTTTGAGATAGGTCTTACATCTAATGTGAGGACACAATGTTCAACTAACTTCCTTCCTTCTTTCATTCCTTCCTTCCTCCTTCCTTCCTTTTATCTCTTTCTCTTTTATATTTCTGTGAGGTACTAGGCTTGAATTCAGAGCCCAGCTACTCAGAAAGCTGAGACCTGTATTAATGAGGTTCGAAGCCAGCCCTAGAAGAAAAGTCTTCAAGTTTCCTTTTCAAATTTATCAGGAAAAAGCCAGACTAGAAGTGTGTCTCAAGTAATAGAATACCAGCCATGAACAAGAAAGATGAATGCAAGTTTTTAAGGCCTGGTACTGGTACGTACACACACACACACACACACACACACACACACACACACAGACCACACATACACACACACCATGGGTGGTATGGTAGTGGTTGATTCCATTATCCACATGATGTTTTGGAACCTCACAATTTTTTCATCATCTTTGCAGAAAACTAGGCAAGCGCAGGTAGAAAAGTCCATGAGATTCTTATTTCCAATTGCAACAGCCAGAAATGGAGCTGTGGCTCTAGCAATAGAGTGCTAGACTTGAACAAAAAGAGTTCAGGGATAGTGTCCAGGCCCCAGTCTAGAGACATGTACAAATATTGAATCCCCAGGCTCATCGCTCCTCTCCTTCAGCTCAACTCACAGTGCCTGTAGGCAACTGATGGAACTTTTGTGCCACCCTGGTCCATGTTAGGGGTAGGGAGAATCCGTATGGAAGATCATGGAGCTCTAGGTCATTGCTTTTTGATAAAGTCCTTTGTCTCTGACCAAGGAATCTTGTGTTTTCTGCCAAGGGTCACAGAACAGTTACAGGCAAACTTACAACTCCTTAAGTAAGGCAAGAGCTCAAATACTATTCAGTACTGGACCATTATCTAATTTAAAACCAATCCTTCCAAATTCTACTTGCAAACTGAGCATGGTAGAATATGCCTGGAATTCCAGCATTTGGGAAGTGGAGGCAGGAGGATTGTGAATTGAAGGCCAGACTAGGCTAGATGGAGTGAATCTGTTAAAAAAAAAAAAAAAAAGGAAAAAGAAATAAAGAAAAGAAGAAAAAACTCCTTCTTACACTGTGTGTGTGTGTGTGTGTGTGTGTGTGTGTGTGTGTGTGTGTGCCAGTCTTGAGGCTTGAACTCAAGGCCTGAATACTGCCCCTGAGCTGCTTTTCTCAAGGCTAGCACTTTACCACTTTTTTTTTTTTTTTTTGGCCAGTCCTGTGACTTGGACTCAGGGCCTGAGCACTGTCCCTGGCTTCTTCTTGCTCAAGGCTAGCACTCTGCCACTTGAGCCACAGCGCCACTTCTGGCCATTTTCTGTATATGTGGTGCTGGGGAATCAAACCTAGGGCCTCATGTATACGAGGCAAGCACTCTTGCCACTAGGCCATATCCCCAGCCCCGCACTTTACCACTTTAGCCACAACTCTGCCTCCAGCTTTTGAGTAGCTCACTGGAAATAAGAATCTCATGGATTTTCTTGCTTAGTCTGGCTTCAAACTGTGATCCTCAGATCACAGCCTCCTGAGTAGCGAGGATCATAAGCATGAGCCACCAGCACCTGGCTGAATGCCTTTTACGATCATGATGAAGTGATTTACTGAACTGAATACCAATATTTATGTTCTGTCTACCTAAATCTATAACCATCCGTGAAACTCATGTGTGCAAACCACCAATAAATTATAATTGTCACACTAAAATTACACTGTATTAGGGAAATAAATGAGTCATATAATAAAAATCAAATAAACTTTTTTTTTCCAAATAACTTATAACAAACTAGGAGAAAAACAATTTTTTTTTGTCAGTTCTGGGCTTGACCTCAGGGCCTGAGTCCCAAATTCTGGGATTATACACATGTACTACTCTGCCTGCCTCTTCTCCCATTTCCCTTCCTTTAATGCATCCTACATTTTGTTTTCCAGTGCTGGGCTTGAACTCCAGGCCTGAGCACTGTCAACTGAGTTTCTTTTGCTCTAGGCTAGCACTCTACCACTTGAGCCACAGTGGCTTTTCCTGTTGATGTGGTATGGAGCAATCAAACTCCGTAGGCCAGCACTCTACCACTAAGCCACACTCCCAGCCCCACACCCTACATATTTTGAAATGCCTATTTCTTGACGTTCTTTACATTCTCAAAAAGCTACATGAACTTCACGATGGGAACAGAATGAAGCGCAGAGCTCAGTATTCAAGAATATCCATAAACGATTTTAAAAGAACCTCCTTCTATTCCTTTACACAGATGGGGCAGGGGCGGGGGAGACTCTAAGTAAGCTAGTAAATCTGTCATCTCTGGAATATGTCACCCTCATTCTTCAATCTGTAGCCAAGGGAACTTTTTACTTTCTTGTACTGTTATGATATGTATTGTTATTTCCAGACATTGCAATAATCTAAGGAAAAGAATCCATCTCCAGCCACAAATGAGCCTGTTAGCTTAGGTGAGAGAGTGGAGCCAGGTTTGTACTGAAGATTTGCAGAACAAAGTCCTGTCTGCTAAGCGTTTCCTCCTGCTTTCCTCAGCCTAGAAAGCCCCGTCTCTCTTCATGCCAAGCTCATGTCCTGTTTCCTCCTTGAGGCTTTCGTCATCCCAGCCTTCTCCCAATGTCCACTTGACCTGGGGCCCTTCATGTGCACCACTGTGCTCTGCTTCGTGGTGATCTGAGTTATCACCATTAAGTGCATCGGACACAGAACCCACCACTCCCCTAGACCAAGCACCTTCAGTAACCATGAATGAATCCCATCGACCATGCTAGGGTCCACCCTCCAATTCAAAAACTCAGATAATAATCATCATAGCGGTGCTCAAATGATACTACATGTATAAAAGTAAAACGCTGTGATTGTTATGCAATGACAGTTAAAACATTATACAGTTACTAGACACTTGCATGTTCTCTTTTCGTGTCAGGCAGTAAGAATTCTAAAATATGAGATGAAGGAATTACTACTGTAAAATACCATCTCTGCATATTATACATACACAACAAATTAAGACAAATCTTCACTTGTAAGTATGTTAGTTGGAAATTGTGTATGTATTGACCATATTTCACATTTTTGTTTGAATGACACAAAATTAGAAATAATTCACATACTAGAATGTAACATATTTATAACTTTAATATATTGAGATGCAACTATTTTGTACAATAATTCCAATACCAAAAAGGTAAATTCTCAAAGATTAAAATGGAAACTCATTATTTTTCATGGTAAATCAAGTTTAATATTTCACGCGTAAAATTATATCCTACACTTATTTTAGCATTTTTTACATAGTTAAAGACACAGAAATGACTAAATAAATCACGATATTTTGAAATGAAGACACTAAATATATCATGATAATTTGAAATGAAGACTTTTTATAAACTCATGAGAATCACAAAGATCTAGGAGAAAAGAAACTTTTCTTTGTTGTTTTAAAATTGCTTTCTTGGGGCTGGGGATATGGCCTAGTTGGCAAGAGAGCTTGCCTGGTATACATGAGGCCCTGGGTTCGATTCCCCAGCACCACATATACAGAAAACGGCCAGAAGTGGCGCTGTGGCTCAAGTGGCAGAGTGCTAGCCTTGAGCAAAAGGAAGCTAGGGACAGTGCTCAAGCCCTGAGTCCAAGGCCCAGGACTGGCCAAAAAAATAAAAAAATAAAATAAAATTGCTTTCTTTTTGTTTTAGTGAATTTTAAGAAATTGATTTAAAGAAATCAGTTCCGGTTCTCTTTAAAAATGGGTGGGAGGAAGACTGATTCTTATGGTTTAGAGGGAACATAACCTCTGATATATTTGTATATTAACCTTGTCTTTGGTCCTTTTATACTTGTTTCAAACAGAATCACAAAATATTTTGTCACTAAAATCTTTTTTTTTTGTATCAGTCTCTACTTCAGGATTCAAAGCTTTCTCAAAAGTGTTATTTTTAACACACCTATCTGCAATAACATTTGTATGAGATTTCAGAGCCTTCATTTAAAAGGAGAAGAAAAGTGGACTTACTTGCACATTCCAGGTCACCACATTTTTTAAGGTGTGACAGAAGTTTGGTGCCTTCCAGACACTTTGCCAGAGAAATAACCAGAAGAAGGATTCTGTGCAGCGAGAGCTCAGCCATGCTAAAATAAACCGGGAATCCCAAAGGACATCTACACCAGTGGTTCAGATTGTAGACATGCCAGCCACAGCACCAAACGTTCTTCACCAAATACCAGAGGAAAACGTCTGGCAGGTGTTTGGTTTTTTAAAATTCTCTTGATAGCTACATTCCTCTACTCATAAATAGGCTTAATGTGAGGAAGAAAACACTCTGTTCTCAAGCTGTAGAGTCCGGTATCAGGTAGTACACCAAGGGTTAATAATTAACAGGGATTTTTGTTGTTGTTGTTGGACTAAAGTCTTATATAAAGGTGGCCCCAGGAAGCAGACTGTTTAAAGGCCCAGGACAAGCCTCCCTGAAAAGGCAGTTCATCTCTTTCCTGACAAGAAGTACAAACCACGTATTTGCTACAAGCAAATGCCAGCTTCAACGGAGAAAGTGCATGGTTGTGCATAAAAAGGATGGCTCTAAATTCGGATTTCAACTTATCTCCAATTAGCCAGAAAAAAGCCAGAAGGGGTGTGGTAGTGAGCCAGCCTTAAGCAAAAAATGCAAAGTGAGAGTCCAAGGTCAGAGTTCAAGCCCCAGTACTGTGCATACACCCCCCCCATACACACACATGCACATACACACACGCACACACACAAACACATGCACACACGTGCACAAACACACAAACACATGCACACACACTTCTCCAGTGTTACTCTGAAGTTACCAAGAAGTTAATAATGACTAACACAAAACAAAAGCTTACTAAGTTTCACCAACTTTCTTTTTTTTTGGGGGGGGGGGCAGTCCTGGGCCTTGAACTCAGGGCCTGAGCACTGTCCCTGGCTTCTTTTTGCTCAAGGTTAGAACTCTGCCACTTGAGCCACAGCGCCACTTCTGGCCGTTTTTTGTATATGTGGTGCTGGGGAATGGAACCCAGGGCCTCATGTATACAAGGCAAGCACTGTTGCCACTAGGCCCTATCCCCAGCCCCACCAACTTTCTTAAGATCACAGATAGATGTATGTCTCTATGGAGAAAATAACATTATCATCACCATATTTGCATTTAAGGAAACAAAAGCACTTAGAGCCAGGTCATAATGCAATGTCATGTAGTCAGTGGAGAAGGAACTTAAACCCAACACTCTAACAGTAACAGTAACAGTAGTGTTCACAGTCGAGAATCAAATCATCTACTGTGGAAGGAGGTCTACTTAGTTTGGACAAACAGCATTACAGAAGCAGCAGAGAGTATTATTCTATATATGTCATATTATCTGCATAGTTCTCTAAGTGGAGGAAGAATGAGAGGTGGAGAGGTGGGGAAAATGTTTTCCCATACAGTGAGGATGTATATGTATGATTTCTCATGGCATTTTTTTTTCCAGTCCTGGGGCTTGAACTCAATGCCTGGGCACTGTCCCTGAACATCCTTTGCTCAAGCTAGCACTCTACCTCTTGAGCCACAGCTCCACTTCTGGCTTTTCCTGTTTATGTGGCACTGAGGAGTTGAACCAGGGCTTCATGCATGCTAGGCAAGCACTCTACTACTAAGCCACATTCCCAGCCCTCTCATGGTATTCTTAGTAATTTTCTATGTTGTATGGCTTTCTGTTTCTAAAAACCACAGCATGTATGGGGTTAAAATGACAATACAACTTTAAAAATCAATTCATTTGAATTTTGCTCTCACTTTAAAAGGATCAAAGTCCAATAGAAATGCTTGTAATCTAATGGGAGTTTGGGGGAGATACGGGTGCCAGTGGCTAGGGGACAAATACCTAGAGCCTGAGCATACACAAGGTAGCACATTTTCTTTCTTTCTTTCTTTCTTTTTGTTTTTTTAATTATTAATGTTATTTACTTTTTAATTATGTGGTACCAGGGAATTGAACCCATGGCCTCGTGCATACTAGACAAGTACTCTACCACAAAAGCACATTCCTGGCCCCAGGACCTTTTCTTTTTTTTTTTTTTTTCTTTTTTTCCCCTTTGGCCAGTCCTGGGGCTTGGACTCAGGGCCTGAGCACTGTCCCTGGCTTCTTTTTTGCTCAAGGCTAGCACTCTGCCACTTGAACCACAGCACCACTTCTGGCCATTTTCTGTATATGTGGTGCTGGGGAATTGAACCCAGGGCTTCATGTATATGAGGCAGGCACTCTTGCCACTAGGCCATATCCCCAGCCCAGGACCTTTTCAAGATGTCCTAAAGAAAATATATTTATTTACTTGCAAGTTTATTTTTGTGTACATGTACCATTGTGGGACTTGAACTCAGGGACTAGGTGCTGCCCCTGGGCTTTTGTGCTTAATACTAGCACTCTACCACTCGAGCCACTGTTCCACTTCAGGCTTTTTGGAGGTTAACTGAAGTTAAGAGTCTCACAGACTTTACTGCCCAAGCTGGCATCAATCCTCAATTTTCAGATCTCAGCCTCCTGAGTAGCTTGCATTAAAAACATGAACCACAGGTGCCTGGTCGGTTTATTTTTTTAAGACTCTGACCAACATAAGACTTTTTACATCATCCAAAAGAATGATAGAACATGCGTCTGAAAGTTAATTAGCTTGTAACAGCCCAATACACAGTTGTACAAAACATACACACACATACTCTCACCAACTATAAAGCTATGTTGTCAAGACATTTACATAAGGATCAGCTATACAAGATCTGCCACAAGATTACTCTTATACTTTATATTATTATAGCCAATATTTAAATAAGAATATTTAGTAGTGAGCACTGGTGGCTCATGCCTATAATCCTAGCTACTCAGGAAGCTGAGACATGAGCATTATGGATCAAAGCCACCCTGGGGAGGAAAGTCCATAGGAGTCTTAACTCCAAATAATAACCAATAGGCCAGAAATGGAGTGGTGGCTCAAGTGGTAGAGTGCTAGCCTGAGCAAGAAACCTCAAAGACAGCATCCTGAGTTCAAGACTCAGAACTGGCACAAAAAAATAAATGATGAAAAAATTAGTAATTAATGTTGTTTCGCTTTTTTGTTTTGTGTTCAATATTAAATACTTTATGGCTAAATTCAACTAATAAGTAATGTTCTAAATTAAGAGCAATGAGAATCCACCAAACCTTAGTTATTTCATTGGTACTGGGAATCGAGAGCAAACTTTAAATTCATCTTTTGATTAGCCTAAGAAAGATGTGAATCAAAACGAAACACCCACCATCCTGGAAATATTAGCTATTGCTACAAATGTGCCCACATTTCTTCAAGAGGTAAGAAAAGCAAGGAGGGCTGGGGATATAGCCTAGTGGCAAGAGTGCCTGTCTCGGATACACGAGGCCCTAGGTTCGATTCCCCAGCACCACATACACAGAAAACGGCCAGAAGCAGCGCTGTGGCTCAAGTGGCAGAGTGCTAGCCTTGAGCGGGAAGAAGCCAGGGACAGTGCTCAGGCCCTGAGTCCAAGGCCCAGGACTGGGCAAAAAAAAAAAAAAAAAAAAAGATGAACAGCAACTTTGAACCAATAAGTTTACTTGGTCTCTCCCAGAAACAGAACAGGGACTGCCAAATGCCTGAGATGTATCAGGCACTCCTGAAGCGACTGGAAATACAAGAGTGAATGGGACAAAGTTCCTGCTCTCCTGGACCTTGCATGCTACAGAAGGTAGACAGACAAGAACAGGCAAACAACTGAGCAAGAGAAGTTTGGAAAGTGATATGTCGTTATGGAGAAAATGTCTAGATATGGTTGGCAGGGAAGACATCTCTGGAGAGTGGCATTTGACTTCAGATAGGTAGTGGAGAGATAGAATATCCCCTGCAGAGAAGAATTAATATGAAAGATGTCACATGTCATTGCCTGAAGCGTCTTCATTACTACAGATTTTAAGAAAAAATAAAGCACATAAATGCAGAGCAAAAGATAGTAATAAATATTCCTTAAGGTAGAAGCTGATTCTGCATAGACAGTCTTCCTCATCTGAATCAAAACTATTCAGGGGGTTGGGCACCAGTGGCTCACATCTGTAGTACTGCCTAGTGAGTAGACTCACATCCAATGGATCATGAATCAAAGACAGCCGAGACAGAAAAGCCTGGAGATTCCATTCCCAAAATAATTAGCCAAAAGCAGGGCTGAAGGGGGTGGCTCAAGTAGTAGAGCACCAACCATGACCAAAAAGGCCTCGTGAGAGTACAAGGCCCTCAATTTTAAGCCCAGGTACCGGCACACACACACACACACACACAAATGTGTATGGGAGGATGTGTTCAAATTACATTCAAATATATCATTTGATACAAGGGATTTGTATATAAAATAAATCCCATGGAGGAGGATTCTCCTAGAATCAGACCCCCATGGACACAGAAGGATGATGGTAGGCTCAAGAAATGTGAAGGCAGAGGAGAGTGAGAGCACATACAGTAGGAGACAGGCAGGAATCAGTCAGGCCGTGCCTTCTGGCTGTGAGGTTGGAGTGGAAGTTGAAGCATAAAATGAAGCTATACTGCCAGACGCTGGTGGCTCATGCCTGTAATCCTAGTTACTCAGGAGGCTGAGATCTGACGGTCGAAGTGCAAACCCACCTGGGCAGGACAGTCAATGGGACTCATCTCCAACTGACCACCAGAAAACTGGAAATGGTGCTGTGGCTCAAAATAGCAGAGCACTAGCTTTGAGCAAAACACAGCTCGGGAACATCACCCAGGCCCCGAGTTCAAGCCCCTTGACTCACCAAAAAGAAAACTAAAAGTCGCATGAAAGAGAGTAACATGATTTGTATTTTTATGCTAAAACTTTATTATTTTGCTTTACCTTTCCAGGGCTCAGGTTACATTCTTTAATACATTTTGTTACTGAGTAGTTTTGTGAATTAATACAAGGATGAATGAACAAATAAGCAGATTTCTTTCAAGACTCAGTCATGCCTTATGAATAAATAAAATCCTAGTATCATCTGTAAAACCCAAATGCTGTCTCATACCAAAAAACCCAAAGAATCCTTTTATTTTGTTTTCATTAGTGCATACTAATTGTACAAAATAAGAGGTTTTATTGGAGCTGGGAATGTGGCTTAGCTGTAGAGTGCTTGCCTAGCATGCATGAAGGCCTGGGTTCGATTCCTCAGCACCACATAAACAGAAAATGCCAGAAGCGGCGCTGTGGCTTAAGTGGTAGAGTGCTGCTGGCCTTGAGCAAAAGAAGCAAAAGCTTGAGCAAAAGTTCAGGGACAGTGCCCAGGCCTTGAGTTCAAACCCCAGGACAGGCAAAATAATAATCATTATTAGTAATACTTATTATGAATAATAGGTTTTGTTATACTCCTATATATACATACAAGGTACTTTGATCATATTCATTTACTCCATTAAGTAATCTTTTTCATTAAATTATTATCTTCTGTAAAATACGTGTAAGTCAGGCTTTGTGGTAGAGCACTTGCCTAACATTCATGAGCTACTGGATTCCATCCCCAGCACCATAAGTTTTTAAAAAATGGGCAAAAAGGGCTGGGGATATGGCCTAGTGGCAAGAGTGCTCGCCTCGTATACAAGAAGCCCTGGGTTCGATTCCCCAGCACCACATATACAGAAAATGGCCAGAAGTGGCGCTGTGGCTCTGAAGTGGCAGAGTGCTAGCCTTGAGCAAAAGGAAGCCAGGGACAGTGCTCAGCCGCTGAGTCCAAGGCCCAGGACTGGCAACAACAACAACAAAAAAGGGCAAAAAGAATTTGACCACACCTGGTGCTGGTGGCGCATCCCTGTAATCCTATCCATAAACTCAATAAGAGAAAATCTGCACAACAAAGGTTTAAGTATGGAAAAAGTAAAGAAAAACAAGATACAAGCCCAATGCTGGTAGCTCATGCCTGTAATCCTAGCTCCTCCGGAGGCTGAGATCTAAGTATCTTTGTTTGAAGCCAGTTCAGGCAGAAAAGTCTTGAGACTCCCATCTCCAATTAACTACCACAACGTCAGAAGTAGAGGTGTGCTTCAAATGGTACAGTTCTAGCCTTGAACAAAAAAGCTTGAAGACAGTTTCCAGGCCCAGAATTCAAGCTCCAGGACAGGCATAAAAATTGTTTTAATCTAGTTTTTCCCATATTTATCTTTATTGTGAGATTGATGTTAGCAGTAGCACAAATATAAATATCCATCAGATCTCAGCCTCGGGAGTAGCTGGAATTACAGGCATGTGCCAACCAGCAACCATCTAATAGCTGTTCAATTTTCTACAGTCTGTAGTAGTTTCTGTCCTTACCGTGATGCTTTTGAAAGTCCCTCACATGGGTTTGATGCTTTATGAATTGACTGATGTCGTAAAATGTGGGTGGCAAAAGCCATAGAGGGGGATGCCTTTCTCACCAGAGCACAGCAATGCCTACAGGTGATAGGAATATGTCAACCACTACTGTTCCTAACCTTCGTTTTTTGTTTTCTTTTCTTTTTGTTTTACGAGTCCTATGGCTTGGACTCAGGGCCTGAGCACTGTCCCTGGGTTCTTTTTGCTCTAGGCTAGCATTGTGCCACTTGAGCCACAGCGCCACTTCTGCGGAATCGAACCCAGGGCTTCACGGATAGGAGGCAAGCACTCTTGCAACTAGGCCAAATTCCCAGTCCCTAGGGGTTGTTTTTTTTTGTTTGTTTTGTTTTAACAATAACTCTTGATGTTCTGATGCATACGAAAGGCTTTTTATCCCTTTACAATAAAAAATACATCTAAAAGAAATAAGATAAAATGTCAGGCTCTGACAAAGCTGTGTGATGGTTTCCCAAGTATTCAGTATTTCATTGTCTTACCTCATTGAACTATACACAAAAATGTCTTGTATCTTTTAAATATCAAAGTCAGAAATGCTCACAGATGTCCTGAGAATAAAGAACATTAAGCAAGTTACCTATAAAAGCATGGCATGCATATGACAAATACAAATCATAGCTTATATTCATAATTTTTATAATACATACTGTCATTCAGATGCGCATATTTTTGGTAAGTTCAGTTCTGTTGATCAAAGATACAATGTAGACAATTCTCCATAATTATTTTAGATGTTTAGAAATAAACCCCACTCTACCTGTACCAACTTTCCTGTAGATGAAGTCAATTCATTTAGTGGCAAAATTTCACTGCGCTCAGTCTGAGTGGCGTGGTCTGAGGTGAAAAAGCCAATCTTTAGTTCATCAGAAATGTTAAGTCTGAAAAAAAAAAAGAAAAACTGAAAAGGTCAAATGTGCCTTGTGCTAGAAATAGGTGTCAAAAATGTCCTCATGAGCTGGGAATGTGGCTTAGCGGTAGAGTGCTTGCCTAGCATGCATGAAGCCCAGGGACTGATTCCTCAGCACCATATAAATAGTAAAAGCCAGAAGTGGTGCTGTGGCTCAAGAGGCACAGTGGTAGCCTTGAGCAAAAAGAAGCCAGGGACAGTGCTCAGACCCTGAGTTCATGGCCCAGGACTTGCCAAAAAAAACCCCAATAAACACAAACCAGAGATGTACTAATGGAGTGTTAAGATGCTGCCTTGAATGGCTTGTTTAATTTCCTAATCAACAGTACCAGGCTACATGTACTTCCATTTAAACAATAAATGTAGTTTTTGTATATTTGTATATATATTTTGTATATTTTTGTAGTTTTGATTGTTATTATAAAGGTGATGTCTACAGGAAGTTTTATCTTTTGCAATTTTATATTTGGATTCAATAAACTGCAATATTATATATGCATATGTGTTATCAAAGTTATGTTAAGCATTATTTGGTAGAAAGTATATGACCTAGTTTTATTTTTCTAAATGAACAAATAGTACAAGGAGAAAACTTTTTCCCATTTCCTGGAGTTCACTTACGTGAATATTATTTTATATGATCAGAGGCACGTGTGCATTGTGCCATTGTGTTTTTCCCTTAAGAGTGTCCTCCTTTGATCTGACTGTGTGTGAATGCCTACAGTCCTGTGCAGTTTATCATGTTCTGCTATATTTAGGAAGCAAATAGGTCTTTGTTGTTGTTTTTTTGTTCTTGTTTTTTTTTTTTTTTTGCCAGTCCTAGGCTTGGTCTTGGCCTGAGCACTGTCCCTGGGTTCTTTTTGCTCAAGGCTAACAATCTGCCACTTGAGCTACAGCATGACTTCTGGCCATTTTCTTTATATGTGTTGATATGGAATCGAACCCAGGGCTTCATGTATACGAGGCAAGCACTCTTGCCACTAGGCCATATTACCAGCTGGTATAGTTTAGAGAAAAACATTGTCATTTGTCTCTCTAAGCTTGGCTTACCTCACTTAACATGATTTGTTCTAGATCCATCCATTTCCCTGCAAATGACATAATATGACTCTTTCTAATGGCTGTGCAAAATTCCATTCCATACTAGTACCACATTTTTTTTGGCTGGGCATCTGGGCTATTTCCACAACTGCGCTACTGTACATAATACAGCAATGAACATGGATGTACAAGTGTCTTTACAGTATCCTGGTTTGTGATGTTCTAGGTAGATAGTCTTGATATGGCTGGGTGGTAAGGAAGGTATATGTTTAAGTTTGCTTTTTTGTTTTGTTTCTCCAGTCCTGAGGCTGAACTGAGGGTCTGGGCAGTGTCCTAGGCTTTTTCTGAAGGCGAGCACTGTAGCACCACTTCCAGCCTTTTCTGTTTATGTAGTACTGAAGAATTGAACCCAGGTTTCATGCATGCTTGGCAAGCGCTCTACCACTAAGCCACGTGTCCACCCCTTATGTTTGGTTTTCTTGGTTTTGTTTTTGTTCTTTGCCAGTCTGGGAGCTTGAAGTCAGGGCCTGAGTACTGTCCCCAGCTTCTTTTTGCTCAAGGCTAGCACTCTACCACTTGAACCACAGTGCCACTGTGGCTTTTCCTATATATGTGGTGCTGCGGAATCCAACCCAGGGCTTCATGTATACGAGGCAAGTACTCTACCACTTGGCCATATTCCCAGCCCTTAATGTAGGGTCTGCCCTGGGAGGGCTCCATGAAGATGTCCCTCACCTGACATGTCCCCCACCTGGTTAAGTCTCCACCCAGTTATCTGGGTAACCAGCAGACCTGGAGGCAGTTACTTCCCTCTGCCCTGAGGTCACAACCTAATCCACCTGGCGATACCCCCCCTGCCCTTGCCCTAGATAAGGCAGGGCTGGGTGGGGGTCACCCCTTCTCTCAGGTCATGCATCACCTTGGCCACAGGCCAGCAGTTCAGTAATAAAATGCCTGAGTACCAGGTGGCGGGCGCCTTACCGGCTACCTACTTTAAAAACCTAACACTTATGTTTTGTTTTCCATAGG
This sequence comes from Perognathus longimembris pacificus, assembly GCF_023159225.1. Classification (NCBI taxonomy): domain Eukaryota; kingdom Metazoa; phylum Chordata; class Mammalia; order Rodentia; family Heteromyidae; genus Perognathus; species Perognathus longimembris. The sequence goes on along the minus strand of NC_063174.1, from coordinate 13,113,812 downwards.
AACCTCCAGACTTCTGTTGAGAGTTTACATTCTTACCAACAGTGCAATTGGGTTTCCCACGCTCCCCCCCTCACAGTCCTGCCAATATTTGTTGTTCAAATTCACAGTGTTCGCCAATCTAACTATGGTGAGATGGAATTTCAGAGTTGTTTGGATTTGCATTCCTTTGGGAGTAAACAACTTAAAAAACCATTAAAAGCTGAGCATAGTGGCTCATGCCTGTCATCCTATCTACTCACAAGGCTGGGATCTGCGGATCATGATGCCATGACAGCCTGGGTAGGAAAGTCCCCAACTAACCAGCAAAAAAGCCGGAAGTGGAGGTGAGGCTCAAGCGGTACAGTGCTCTCCTTGAGCAAAAAAGCCCAGCGACAGCACCCAGGCCCAGAGTTCAAGCCCCCATAACGGCATACACAGAGACGCAGACACAGACACACACACACACACACACACACACACACACACACACAGATCTAATAGGTTACCACTCCTAACAGCAAAAAAGACGTGGTATGTTTTTCCCTTGAAAGAGAAAAATGTAGGAATTTACAAATATTCACACGTATTTGTTTCTCACTTCATCTTCAGGTTTAAATGCTCAGTAACCACGACTTCCTCCACAAATATCGTCCCCCGGGTCTCACGGCTTTTTACCTAGTTATTTATTCAATCATTGTAAGTGATTAACACCGTAGCAGTGTCTTCGAGGCTCCCAAGGCTTGCAAGCGGAACTCAGATCTAGATTGGGACTTTTTTTAGGCTAAAGAAACAGCGAATGGGAACCGGACGAGGTTTAGAGTAACGCGGCTCACACTCTCACAGCGCGCATGCGCCTGCGGGAGCTCGCGCAAAGACTTCCGGGAAACAACCCGATCCCCAATCGCAGCCCGAGGCTGGCTGGAGGCAATTTCGGATGGGAGCCGAGCCCGCCGCGCCCTCGCCTTCTGCTTGCACACTTTGGTGCGAATGAAGCCTACCGGGGCCGCAGCTGTGGCGGTTCCGCTGCCGTGGCTGCGGGAGGCTGAGCGGAGTTTCTGGTCGTCCTCGGCCTGATGAGCGGACGGCAGCGAACGCTTTTCCAGACGTGGGGCTCCAGCCTTTCCCGATCCTCCGGGGCCCCGGGTTGCAGCCTCCCGAGGGAGCGGCCTCGGGACCCCGGCGTCCGCAGCTCCCGGGCGCCGTCGGTCGTCCGCCGCGGTCGAGGAGGCCCAGCCCGAGTCCGATGACGAGGTGTTGCTGGTGGCGGCGTTCGAGGCCGAGCAGCGGCTGAGGGGAGAGAATGGCGGCTTCTGCACCTCCTCGGGCGCCCTGTGGATTTATCCTACCAATTGTCCGGTCCGAGACTACCAGCTGCGCAGCTCCCGGACCGCCCTGTTCTGTAACCCGCTCGTCTGCCTGCCTACCGGGCTGGGGAAGACCTTCATTGCCGCAGTGGTCATGTACAATTTCTACCGTTGGTTCCCTTCTGGCAAGGTGGTTTTCATGGCGCCCACCAAGCCTTTGGTGACACAACAGATGGAGGCTTGCTACCAGGTGATGGGTATTCCGCAACCCCACATGGCCGAACTGACAGGTATGTTAGTAGGAATGGATGAAGAGCCGGATTCCCAAGGGGATGTGGACATATTCTGGTGGAAATAGAACTACTGGAACTCCTGCACCATGTACAGTAGTTCGCATGCAAACATACACATATCCCATTTTCTCCCATGGCAGGTTTTGTAGCAAGTCTAGTACTGATTACTTTATTTAGCTTTCAGAGATTACCTTTGTATAGCTTGTCAATGTTTGGAAGCAGTGAAGAGTGTATAATCTCTAGATAATTGTGGTATTCTCCGTTGTACGTTTTTGCTTCTCTTCAATTCTTATGCACTTCTGCAGGAATTCTGTAAATATAACCTACTTGTGGCCTTTGGTTAGAGGCAGCTTTGACATTTGGGCAACATCAGCGCTTTAATGTGTGGCCTAATAGGCCTGGCATGAGTAGCCCCTGCCTGTGCTCCCAGCTACCTCGAGGCTGCAATGGGGAGGATGAAGGTTCCAGGCCAAAAAACAAACCAACAAACAAAAAAAAGTTGACAAGTCTCTAACTAGAAGAGGCTGGGCCTGGGGTTTCCCAACTGGCATCCGAACTTAATGGGAACATCAATAGGAAGATAGTTATTCAGGCTTTCCCTGGGCAAAGTGAGTCCCATGTCTTCAAAATCAGGAGAGCCTCTGCCTTAGCAAGTGCATAAAGCCTTCAGTTCCAACATCAGGTCCACTAATCAATCAGTAACAAAAAATAATGAAAATATCACTCCAGTGCATTGTGAAAATTGTTCTTCACTTAACCAGTGTACCAAGCCATTCATAAAGTTGTCCAGATTATATGACTTTGTAGATAAACAATATGAAGTTTATTTATTGGCTGAATTGCAGATTCAGATTCATTCTACCACTTGAGCCACACCTCCAGCTTCAGTGTGAAGTTTAGAGGTAGACTGTCACTTTAATTTGTAGGTTCTACTCTAGCTGTCATCAGGAAGGAAATGTGGTCCAGCAAGAGAGTTCTGTTTCTTACACCTCAGGTCATGGTAAATGACCTTACTAGAGGAGCTTGTCCTGCTGCTGATGTCAAGTGTGTAGTTGTTGATGAAGCTCATAAGGCTCTTGGAAACTATGCTTATTGCCAGGTAAGAATTTTGTGTGGTGTATTCTGTAGTGTATATTGTTAAGATGTATTTTGCAGGGGATCATTATTAGTGATGGAAGTTTTTGATGGTTGTTTATTATCCCGGAATAGGTGATCATAGGAAATACTTAGTCTTGCTCACTTTTTAAAAAATTTTGTTTCGGGCTGGGGATATAGCCTAGTGGCAAGAGTGCCTGCCTCGGATACACGAGGCCCTAGGTTCGATTCCCCAGCACCACATATACAGTAAACGGCCAGAAGCGGCGCTGTGGCTCACGTGGCAGAGTGCTAGCCTTGAGCGGGAAGAAGCCAGGGACAGTGCTCAGGCCCTGAGTTCAAGGCCCAGGACTGGCCAAAAAAAAGTTTTGCCAGTCCTGGGCCTTGAACTCAGGGCCTGAGCATCATCCCTGGCTTCTTTTTGCTCAAGGCTTGCGCTCTGCCACTTGAACCACAGTGCTACTTCTGGCTTTTTCTGTATATGTGCTGCTGAGTAATTAAACCCAGGGCTTCATGCATACAAGGCAAGCACTCTACCACTAGGCCATATTCCCAGCCCCTGTCTTGGTTACGTTAATCAGTGTCTCTGCTCTCCCTCCCTCTCCCTATCCCTTTCTCCTTTTTTTCTTTCCTTTTCCTTTTTCAAAAAAACTTAACAGATGTCAGGTGCCGGTCATGGATGGCACAGTGTGGTAAAGTAGGATATTGGTAGAGTTTGGAAGCTAAGATAATAATTCAAGGACTGTAAGTAGACATATAGGACTATTCCATGGCAGCCAGGCCAGGTAATTTTAAATGTCAATATCATAAGGACGAAATATGTACCTGCCTAATACTGCCTTTCCTTTCTATGTAGATACCAAGTACAGGTGTGGGAGCAATGGGATGTACTTATAGAGGTCATTTACTTCTCGCCACTAAATAGAAATGATTTCTATTTATCTGTTATGATAAGGACACTGGCCCTACCTGTCCTACTTAAGGAACAGAACATGAAGCATGCATTTTATTCTTAGTAGTTTGAATGGACGGTGTAGGCTATAGGGAATATGACCTGCAAAGACTCATTAGAAATATTTAGCTGGAGCCAGCACCAGTGACTAACACCTGTAATCCTAGCTACTCAGGGGTCTGAGATCTCAGGATCACGGTTTGAAGGCAGCCCAGGCAGGAAGTCCTTGAGGCTCTTATCTCCAGTTAACCACCAGAAAACTGGCAGTGGTACTGTGGCTCAAAGTGGTAGAATGCCAGCCTTAAGTGGAAAAAGCTCTGGCACAGCCCCCAGGCCTTGAGGTCCAGCCCCACAACCAACAACAAAAAAGAAGTATTTAGCTGGAGGCTGGGGTTGTGGCTCAAGAAGTAAGCCTTGCAAATGCAAGGCCTGGAAACAGGCCTTGAGTTGAATGTCCAGTACTGCTAGGAGAGGAAGGGAAGGAAGTAAAAGAAACAGTGTGATTAGGATGATACTTAAGGCTTAAGAGATTAGAGTGGAAAGGGAGCGTGATAGTGAATGCGAGATTGGAAGAGTAGCATGACTCCCAGGTTTCTGTTTTGGAACACTCACTTGTGAAAATGTGTGAGTTCTGGAGGCACAGTAGGTTTTGGGGAGAATGGAAAGGATTTGCCTTTGGTTTTAAATGAATTTCACTACCAGTTTATGGATGCATAATTTGGCTTCCTTGGAGACTTAAGTATGATTGACTTGTGTCTTTGTGTTAGGGAAAATTGGCATCTTTCTTATAGTTGATCTTTTTAACTATATCCTTGTAATGGACCTATTTTTCTATTTGTTCATGGTTCTAAATTGAACACATGTATGTTCAGATTTCCCTGTGAGAATGCTACTTTAAACTTTTTATTCTATTTGGAATCCATTTTGTAGATTTATCTTCTATTTAATTCATAGTCACATTCAATGACCTTTATTAAACTGCAAGTCTTCTGCACTCTACCACTTGATCCACAGCACCACTTTCATCTTCTTCTGAGTAGTTTATTGGAGATAGGAGCCTCATGGGGACTTTGCTTGGGGTGGCTATGAACCACGATCCTCAGATCTCAGCCTCAGGAATAGCTAGGCTTACAGGTGTGAGCCACCGCACCCGGCGTGGCTTCCTGTTTATGAGAAACAGTCTTGGTAGGTATAATGATACATCCACATGAAATAATCTTATTATTATAAACATTGCTATATCATTTAGAGGAGTCAGAACTGCCTTATAATCTGAAACAACACTGAATTCTGTCTACCATAAGAATATGATTTATGGCTGGGAATGTGGCTTAGTGCTAGAGTGCTTGCCTGGCATGCATGAAGCCCTGGGTTAGATCCTCAGTACCACATAAATGGAAAAAGCTGGAAGTAGCACTGTGCCTCAAGTGACAGAGTGCAAGCTTTGAGGAAAAGAAGCTCAGAGACAGTGCTTAGGCATTGAGTTCAAGTCCTAGGACTGGCATAAAAAAAGAACAAAATGATTTATGAAAGCACCAATCCAATAAATGGTCACATTCAGTTCCTTTGGTTGCATCTATGACCCTTATTTAAAGTCCTTTTTTCATGTCCAAGGCCATCAGTTTTAGTACTTAGATCAAGTAGAATTGGCAATGAGAAATAAATTTGTCTTGTTTTTAGGTTTTGTTTTTTGTGGTCCTGGAGATTACACCTCAGGGCCTTGGCCATGCCCAGCAAGCACTCAGTGAGTGAGATTCATCCCTCAGACTTCTGTTAGTTCTCAACTGAAATAATTCTGCTTCCAGTCTCTGTTGTGTATAATGTTATGTCTTCATGCACAATCTGTCTCATGTTAAAAATATGATAAACAGTATTTTTTGAATGTTAAGATTCAGTATGAGTCTCAGGGAGCCCAGATCATTTCTCTACATAAATTATGCTCTGTGGTAGTTTTGCTTACTAGATCCCCAATGTACCAGTTAAGAAATATTAAACAGACTAGATAGAGCAGCTTGTTTAATCAAGCCACTGCTATGCTTGCATTGGACAGGTGAAATCAATATTGTTTTCTTTTTCTTTAAGGTGGTAAGAGAACTGCTTAAATATACGCATCACTTTAGAATTTTGGCACTTAGTGCCACACCAGGTAGTGATGTAAAGGTAAGTAAAATGTCTTTCCATTTATTAACATTTCAGGGCTTGGAATGTGGCGTAGTGGTAGAATGCTTGGCTAGCATGCACAAAGCCCTGGCTTTGATTCCTCAGTACATATCAGTAGAAAAAGATGAAGTGGTGCTGTGTTCAAGTGGCAGAGTGCTACTAGCCTTGAGCAAAGAAAACTCAGGGACAGTGTCCAGTCCCTGAGTTCAAGCCCTAGGACTGGAAAAAACAAAAATAAAACACACTTCAGAAAATAAGAATTTTTGTATGGGCCAGGTTGATTTTCCATTCTAGTATTTACTAGTTTGACTTTAAGACTACAGCCTTTCCACAACCTGCCTTAACTTTTCTTTTTTGGGTGAAGCAGGTGTTTTTTTCCGTTTTCTTTGTCAGTTGTGGGGCTTGAACTCTGGATCTGGGTGCTGTCCCTGAACTCTTGCTCTCAAGGTTTGTCCTCACCGACTTGAGCCACAGCACCACTTCTGGCCATTTTCTATAGATGTGGTGCTGAGGAATCGAACCCAAGGCTTCATGAATACGAGGCAAGCACTCTTGCCACTAGGTCATATTCCCAGTCCCCACTAATGGTTTTCTAGTGGTTAACTGGAGGTAAGAGTCTTATGGGCAAGTTCATGGGCTGGCTTTGAAGTTCACATCCTCAGATCTTAGCCTCCTGAGTAGCTAGGATTACAGGTGTGAGCCACTTGTGTCTGCCTTTTTTTTTTTTTTTTTTTTTTTTGGTTAAACAGTATTGTTTTTCTTCTTTTCTTTTTTGGACTGGGGATGGAATCCAGGATGTTGGTTGCACTTGCTAAGCAAGCGCTTTGCCACTGAGCTACATCCCAGTCCTGTAGGAGGCTTTTTTTGTTTGTTTGTTTTTATTTGATTTGCTATTTGTCTGTTGTTGTGGGGCTTGGCCATGTTGACCAGTCGGGTCTTACACTTCTTGAACTTCTGTGCTCTTACAGATCTCCCAAACTCAACATCCCACCTACCCGCTGACTTAGCTACTCTTTGGATCAGTAGTTTTATGGCTTCAGTGTTATTTTTGTTGCTGCTGTTGCTGTTTTTTTCTGATTTTTTTTTTTATTTTTTTTATTTTTATTTTTTTGGCCAGTCCTGGGCCTTGGACTCAGGGCCTAAAGCACTGTCCCTGGCTTCTTCCCGCTCAAGGCTAGCACTCTGCCACTTGAGCCACAGCGCCGCTTCTGGCCGTTTTCTGTATATGTGGTACTGGGGAATCGAACCTAGGGCCTCGGTATACCGAGGCAGGCACTCTTGCCACTAGGCTATATCCCCAGCCCATGATTTTTTAATTGTTAATATAATGGTGATGTATAAAGGGGTTACAGTTCCATAAATCAGGTAAAGAGTAAATTTCTTTTTGGACAAAGTTACTCTTTTCCTTGCTCTCTCCCCTAAAGCTATTTATTAAAAAATACCAATTAATGTACTTTGGCTAATTTTTATTTTATTTTATTTTTTGCCAGTATGAGGGCTTGAACTCAGGGCCTGAGCACTGTCCCTGGTTTCTTTTTGCTCAGTGCTAGTAGCACTCTACCTCTGGAGCCACAGTACCACTCCTGGCTTTTTCTCTTTATGTGGTGCTGAGGAATCGAACCCAGGGCTTCATGCATGCTAGGCAAGGAAGCACTCTACCACTAAGCCCCATTTGCAGCCCCTGCTTTTTATTTTTATTATTTTATGTTTTGCTGGTCCTGGGAGTTGAGCTCTGGGCCTGGGTTCTGTCCCTGAGTTTCTTTGTCTCAAGACTAGTTCAATCACTTGAGCCGTCACACCACCTCTGGCTTTTTCTGAGTAGTTTATTGGAGATAAAGGTCTCACGAAGCAACCGCTGGCTTCAAACTATGATCCTCAGATCTCATCTTCTGAGTAGCTAGGATTACAGGTCTGAGCCAGCAGGGCCGGGCTATGACTACTTTGTAGTAATTGCTATGTATAGTTCTTTTTAGTTTAACTTGGAAATAATTTTAGACTTATGGAAAAATTTGTAAAAGTTTAAATCTTTGTCTTTCACTTAATTTCTGCTAATGCTGACATTATACAACCATAGTAAGAATGCTAGTAGCTAATATACCAACTATAATTTGAATTCTGCTTGCCTATCAATGCCTCTTTTTCCCCATTGCGCAATCTAAAATCTTGAACTTAACTTACTGGTCTTATCTCCTTATTCCCTTCCAATCTGTGACAATTCCTTAGTCTTGTCTCTCATGAGCTGCATGTTTTGGAACAGCATTTTGTAGAATGTCACTCAGTTTGGTTTTGTCTGGCATTTTGCAGACCAGAAGGGACGCTGTACATAGCTATGCTCAGCACATCCTGTCAGGGCTACACGGTGACTTACTTCTGGTGCTCCTAATCTAAGATGACATCTTTTGGGTTTCTCCTCTATAATGAATAAGTACCTAGTGGGGGAGATAGTTTGCACTATATTCGTGCTCTATTTTAGCATCTAATTGTGATCCAGCTGTCAACGATTACTTTTGTGTTTTCTTTAAAATCACTATTGCTGGGCTGGGGGATATGGCCTAATGGCAAGAGTGCCTGCCTCATATACATGAGTCCCTGGGTTCGATTCCCCAGCACCACATATACAGAAAATGGCCAGAAGTGGCACTGTGGCTCAAGTGGCAGAGTGCTAGCCTTGAGCAAAAAGAAGCCAGGGACAGTGCTCAGACCCTGAGTCCAAGTCACAGGACTGGCCAAAAAAAAAAAAAAAAATCACTATTACTACCCCTCCTCCATCCCTTTTCTCTTACTCACCCGTCCTCTTACCCTCCTTCTTTCCTTTGCTTCCTTTCAACAGATTGCTTAGTGAGTTCTAGACTAGCCTGGAACTCAAGGTCTCCAGTCTCTGCCTTTCAAGTACTGTACTAGGTTTTCAGATGATTGGGGTATCCCATGAGTTCAGCTTCTATGCTTAACTGACATTCTTTTGTAACAAAGAGCTGTTATTTGTGAATTCACTTCTTTATATCTTTATGAACTAATATATATTGATTGTTTTCTATGGGCTACAGTCCATATTCAGTTTTGTTGCTCAGACTGGGTTAGCGTTGGCCATTGCAGACCTTCTTCAACACAATTTCTATGTCCTTTAGATACATACGCGTCTCTATTTCCCTTTAAAACATTTAAAATTTTTCTGACATCACAAGATAATTTATGCTTATTTATTATTTTCCTTGGCCTAGGTATAGAATCAAGCATTTTTTAAAGAGCTCTTGTTCCCTATACTGGAGAATATTCAAAATGCAGATATTTTATTTCTTGATGCTGGAACCAGGGTTGTTAGAATGCCAGGTGTGTACTCTTTCCACTTGGGAAAAATTCCAGCCCCCCCCTCAAGGATTTACAGCCCTCCTCTAAAATATGTTTGTCTATCTCTGTAAGATTACATTTGAAAAGTGCCAAAAATACGTTTACGAAATTTGTTAGAAATGCTCTAATGTTCTTATTAGAGAAATGTTACAGGTAGAAAAAAATGTTTCAAAATTATTTTTCTCCTGTTCTCATACGGTATGTGGAATGTGTAATTTTTTTTTAATTTAAAAATTTTTAAATTAAAAAATGATGTATGGCAGGGTTACAGTTACATAAGTTAGGTAATCAGTACATTTCTTGTGGAACATTTTTACCCCCTCCGTCATTTTTCTTCCAGTTTCCCTCTTCCTGTGGGTTTTTTTTTGGGGGGGAGGGTGTAGGAGGGTTATTTTTGTTTGCTTTTGAGACAGACTCTTGCTATCTGGGCCTATGCTGGCCTGAGACTCTTACTATTTCATTTCTGTATATAGTTAAAAAATCAACATGTTAAATAATTTATTCTGGGCTGGGGATATGGCCTAGTGTCAAGAGAGCTTGCCTAGTATACATGAAGCCCTGGGTTTGATTCCCCAGCACCACATATACAGAAAATGGCCAGAAGTGGTGCTGTGGCTCAAGTGGCAGAGTGCTAGCCTTGAGCAAAAGGAAGTCAGGGACAGTGCTCAGGCACTGAGTCCAAGGCCCAGGACTGGCCAAAATATATAAAATAAAAAAAAATTTATTCTCATATTTTATGGATTTGTGTAGGCTGTGCAGCAGGCTATTACTAACCTACTAATTGGGCAGATTGAGCTTTGTTCTGAAGATTCTGCAGATATTTTGCCATAGTCTCATGAAAGACGAGTTGTGAAGCTTGTTGTGCCCCTTGGGGAAGAACTGGCAGCCATCCAAAAGACATACATCCAGGTAAGCCTTTTTTCTCCTAGTTCTAGGTTTGCATAAATTCACTGGCAGAATCTAGAAAAGAGAACATACAGAATCCATATATTATAGAATCCATATATTGAAGAGGTCTTTGAAGTTATGAGTTTGGGGATGGATTAAAGATGATGAGTGATTTCTTTGCCACTTCTTCTATTGAGACATGAATATGTTCTTCTTTCTTAAAAGTGGGCTGGCTCTCTGAACGACCTACGGAATTTGATGATTGCATGTAGCCACATGGTTAAGAAAGCTAACCATGTAGAAGAAAAAGGAGTAATCAGATAGATCTATGAGCCCAGGTAACCTTTTACAAAGCTGCCAGCAATCTAATTCTCTAAACAATAAGGAGGATAGACTAGTTTTCCTCCAGTTACTTCCATACATATTTTTTTCCTTTTTCTTTCTTTCTATTTTGCTCCGTTTTGGTTTTTTTTGCCAGTCGTGGGCCTTGAACTCAGGGCCTGAGCACTGTCCCTGGCTTCTTTTTGCTCAAGGATAGCACTCTACCACTTGAGCCACAGCACCACTTCCAGCTTTTTCTATATATGTGGTGCTGAGGAATCGTACCCAGGGCTTCATGTATACGAGGCAAGCACTTTACACTAGGCCATATTCCCAGCTGCATTCGTGTTGTTTTTTTGTGTGTGTGTGATATTGGAATTTCTGTTCATGCCTTCCATTTGCTAGCCAAGCTTTCTAGCATTTGGGCCATACTTTTAGGTAACTTTTTAAATTTTTGATATTTAATTATCATTTCAGCCTTTCAAGAAGTTCAAATCTCAGCTGGTGGCCCTCACCTGAAATCCTAGCTACTCAGGAGACTGATATCTGATGATTGTGGTTCAAGGCCATCCCAGGAAGAAAAGTCCATGAGCTTCTTATCCTCCATTCAACCAGCAAAAAGCCAGAGTGGAGGTGTGGCTTAAGTGGTAGAGCACCAACCTGAGTGAAAGAGGGGAGAACTTGAGGCCTTTATTTCAGGTGCCAGTAACTCCAGGAAGGGAGGAAGGAAAGAAGGGGAGGGGAGGGGAGGGACCTTTGTAAAACTAGTGTAGATTTCATTCCAGTGGCAGCTACTTTGAAATTTTGTGGGGACACTGTTTTTTTTTTTTTTTTAAACATGATTGTCATTTTCTTTCTTTAATTAATTAATTAGTTTATTTATTTTTGCCATTCCTGGGCCTCTGAACTCAGAACCTGAGCACTGTCCCTGGCTTCCTTTTTGCTCAAGGCTAGCACTCTGCCACTTGAGCCACAGCGCCACTTCTGGCTTTTTGTATATACATGTGTTGCTGAGGAATTGAACCCAGGGCTTCATGTATATGAGGCCTAGCACTTTACCACTAGGCCATATTCCCAGCCCTGTGGTTTCTTTTTGTTGTGAAATCTTCATTACAAAGGGCAAAGGACAACCAATACAACAGTGATACTTAACAAGACATTATGTTGGGGCTGGCAATTTGGCTTAATAGTAGAGTGCTTGCCTAGCATGCTTCAGGCTCTGAGTTTGATTCCTCAGCACCACATAAACAGAAAAAGCTGAAAGTGGCGCTGTGGCTCAAGTGGTACAATGTTAGCCGTGAGCGAAAAGAAGCCAGGGACAGTGCCCCGGCCCTCAGTTCAGGCCACAGGACTGGCCAAAGGAAAAAAGAAAAGAAAAAGAGAAAAAGAAAGAAAAGAAAAAGATAATATAAAGAAACTGTATAACTTGGGGGGGGGGCAGCACTAGGGAGGAACGGAGGTGGAACAAAATGGAGGAGGTAACTAGTTTACAAGAAATTTCCTCTCTGCCTTACATATGTAACTGTAGCCCCTCTGTACATCACCTTGACAATGAAATTAAATAAAAAAATCTTAGCATTATTTTTTCCTAAGTATTATTTATTGAAGATATAGAATATTCTGGTCATTCTCTCTTTTTTTTCTTCTTTCTTTCCTCCAGTCCTCCCTCCTGCCCCCACTCCTTTGGTGGCAGGGTCTTTCATAATAGATCAGTCCCCCTAAGCACTGAACTACATTCTTAACTCCAATATTTGCCTCATTTGTTAGTCATGTGCAGTTAGAATTTCACTTTGTTAATATGTTTACAGTGCTTTTTTTGTAAGACAATGTATTCAGGAAAGCTGGATGAGAGAGGTAAGAAATGTACTAAAATAAACAATTATTTGTCACTCTGGCAGCTGTTCATGTAGAGGTCTCTTTCTTCCTTCATTTACCATTAAGATTACTCCTGTTGGTTTACTATTTTCTTTCTGGAATGCTTGCTCCGTCAGGAACATAACATCATAGACTCAACTCATCGTTCATGTTAACATACGTAGCCTCAAAGCTACGTAACTTTACTCTCTTTTAGATTCTTTTTTTTATTCTAAGGTGATGTACAGAGGAGTTACAGTTACTTAAGACAGTGCATTTCTTTTTAAACAGTGTCACACCCTCCCTCATTTTCTCCCAGTTCCTCCCATCCTGAACAGCTCCCCCCCAAGTTGTATAGTTCATTTCCAATGTAGTGACTGTCGAGTATCACTGCTGAATTAGTGCACAATTGGTCCCACTGTTCCTAAGCTTCCCTTCCCCTCCCCAAATGAGATAAACTTGTATACATGACAAAGGATACAGAAATAAAAAACGGCGACTAAAGGAAAACTAGAAGAAAAGAGGGGAAAAAACCCCACAAACAATATGATGAAAAAACTTGTTATTTCCATTTCTTGGAGTTCACTTGGACAAGCATCATTTTTTGTGTTCATATGCACACAGCGCTTGAGCCCTATGATCCTCTCCTAAGAATATCCTCCTTTGTTCTCACTGTGTGAATGTTTAGAGTCCTGTTTAATCTATCATGTCCAAGTGTAATATTTTTGTCCTTTTACTATCCATTAAGTTTATTTGTAGATTTATAGATACATTCTATTGATTACAAATGAGGGAAACCATATAGCCTATATTTCTTCAGGTCTGGCTTGCTCAAGTCTGTTTCCTTACAAATGGGGCAATGTCCTTCTTTCTGTTGGAAGCAAAAAATTCCATGGTGTACATATACCACATTCCCCTGACCCACTCAAGAAAATGTGATATATATGTGTGTGTGTGTGTGTATATACATATTTATACACACACATACATACATACATACATACAATGAAGTTCTAGATTCTTAATTGTATTAATAACATTGTATTTATCAAAATTACCTATTTTCAACTGGTTATGTGGCTATGCCTGTAATCTTAGAACTCGGGAGGATGAGGCAGGAGGATTACAAGTTTGAGGCTAATTTGGGCTACAAAAAATAAAAATAAAAACACTTTCCACGGAGGGAGGGGGGCATGAGGGACAAGGTAACAAACAGTACAAGAAATGTATCCAATGCCTAACGTATGAAACTGTAACCTCTCTGTACATCAGTTTGATAATAAAAATTTGAAAAAAACAACAACAACAACAACAAAAAACACTTTCCACAACAAAACCAAGAAACAAAACTTATCTATTACCATCTTTTAGTCTTTTTTTTTGTCCTAGAATCAGGGATCAGACATAGGACCCTGCACTTGCTAGGAGCTTCAATCTCCATCTCTATCCATTTCTTGATCCTTTGGTTTCCTTCCTTGGATTGTAAACTATGAGAGCAGCCAGCGTCATTTGTCTTAGTCATAAGATTCCGGTATTTAAGAGGTACATTTGATGTGTGATGGATATTTAATACTGGTTGGAAGAATTAATGAATGAAATTAAAGACATTTCAATTTATTCAACCATCTGCAAACATTTACTTGGGACCTATGTGCTATTATTTGTTCTAGAGGTGGAAGATGCAGCAATGAAAAATACCACTGCCCTTCTTTTTCTTTCTGCCAATCCTGGGGCGAAAACTTGCCTGGGCACTGTGTATAAGCTTGTTTTGTTTGGCTAGCTAGCATTCTACTTTTTGAGCCACAGCAAGACTTCTGGCTTTCTCTGAGTAGTTCATTGGAAATAAGAGTTTAATCTTGGGGCTGGAAATGTGGCTTAGTGGTAAAGTGCTTGCCTAGCATGCATGAAGCCCTGGGTTCGATTCCTCAGCACCACATACACAGACAAAAGCCAGAAGTGGCGCTGGGGCTCAAGTGGCAGAGTGCTAGCCTTGAGCAAAAGAAGCCAGGGACAGTGCTCAGGCCCTCAGTCAAAGCCCCAGGACTGGCAAAAAAAAGAGTTTAATCTTTGCTGTCCAGGCTGGTTTTGAACTGTGATTGTCAGATCCTGAGTTGCTTGGATTACAGGTGTGAGCCCTAGCTTGTGAGGCCCATGTTTAGATACTATCCAGGTTTAGATGTCAACGATGCTTCAATTTTATTATCTATGCTGTGTTAGCCCAAAACTTCATTTCAAAACAAACTTTATTAAATATATTAATTACTTTAACATGTGGCAAAAATTAATATGTTTGAAAAAAGGTCTTTAAACTTACAATATTTTTTTTTTACATTTGCAGAGTTTGGAAACATTTGCAAGTTCTCTGATTCTGAGCAATGTTTTGATGAGAAGAGATATCCCCAATCTAACAAGTACCAGATAATTCTGGCCAGAGATCAATTTAGGAAAAACCCATCTCCAAATATTGTGGGTAAGTATAAATGTTTATGATAGGAAGGCTAAAACATAAAATGAGTTATTGAAGCGTATCACTGACCCATGAAAGAGCAAATTGTAGCTAAATTTGAATCCCAGAATATTTGGGCTTACTTGTAATACCAGAAAGGAAGAAGCATCACAAAAAAACTTGTAATACTTAATGTTCATTGGAGAGAAGTAGGTGTATGAAAATGTCTGTCAAGCTGGGCCCAAGGTTAGAAGAAAAGCTCACTATATAAAAAGACACCCAAGTCTAGAAGTGTAACTCCATGGAACATTGCTTTATTTAGCAGTTCCTGGGATCTGAATTAAGGTCTTTGCTTTCTTGGGCTCTGGATTTTGCTGGTTAGGTCTTGAGAAAGCATCTTGCTTCCTTCCTAGACACATGCTTGATCAGCCTAGGCTTTTAGTTGCTAGGATGGCTGGTGAGAAGTATTCTTGAGGCAGACTCCCAAGTAGCAAGGAGCAAAAGGGTAAGAGCACCTAGCTAGAGAAAAAAGATTTTGAAGAGGCCAGAGAGAATAATTAATGAATATTTGTGACTACATAGGAGTCACTTTTATTTTACACCAGAAAATGCAGTCCTGCCATGCCAAACAAACCTCTAAAGGAGTCTATTTCACTATGTTATCTAAAACATGAATAAACATGTTTAAATTTCTTCCTAAAGTTAAAAGTTCACTAAAATTTTCAGTAAATCTAAACTTGCTGATTTTGATTTTATTGGTGAGTGTATTTGATAAAAAGGCAAGTTTACTGTTTCAGATAGTTAGGGTGCTATAGAAAACTATTCAACACTGTCAGGGAAGAATTTAGAATGATTCACTGAGAAATGCCACTAAAAATGTAAGCTATAGGAAAATAATTGAAATACATTCTCAGTATTCTTCTTTTAAATCTTTGTTACCAGGGGCTGGGAATATGGCCTAGTGGTGGAGTACTTACCTAGCATACATGAAGCCCGGAGTTTGATTCCTCAGTACCACATACATAGAAAAAGGCAGAGGTGGAGCTGTGAGCTCAAGTGGTAGAGTGCTACCTAGCCTTGAGCAAAAAGAAGCCAGGGACAGTGCTTGTGGCCGTAAGGACTGGAAAAAACAAAACTTGGTTATCATATGGGCACATTAGCCTGAGAGCATGGGTATAGTGCTTGTATCTTCATGTTTCTTTGGTTGAATTTAACATGTGCTGATTGTTTTGGGTTTTTTTTTTTTGCCAGTCCTGGGTCTTGGACTCAGGGCCTGAGCACTGTTCTTTTTGCTCAAGGCTAGCACTCTGCCACTTGAGTCACAGTGCCACTTCTGGCCATTTTCTATATGTGTGGTGCTGGGGAATTGAACCCAGGGCCTCATGTGTAAGGGGCAAGCACTCTTGCCACTAGGCCATAGCCCCAGCCCAACTTATTATTGATTTTTTTCAGGGATGTCATCAAGGCATAATTGACGGCGAGTATGCCATTTGTATTAGTTTATATCATGGTTATGAACTACTGCAGCATATGGGAATGAGATATTTTTTCCTTTCTGGAATTACGCATGGAACAAAAGGTACGTGGTATGAAATTATGTAAAGAAATGATGAAAATATTTTTGTTGAAGATACATAAAACAGTCATCTAAGATGCTTTATTGTTATGATTTTGGTTATTATTTTGCCAGTCTTGGGGCCTGGACTCAGGGCCTGAGCACTGTCCTGGCTTCTTTGTGCTCAAGGCTAGCACTCTACCACTTGAGCCACAGCAGCACTTCTGACTTTTTCTGTATATGTGGTGCTCAGGTATCAAACCTGGGGCTTCATGTATGTGAGACAAGTACTTTACCACTAGGCCACAATCCTAGCCCCAGATGCGTTGTTTTTAAAAGCAATGAGGTGTTTTTGAGTAATTGCTAGAAAACAATACATATGACTCGAACTGGGAAAACCAGATGTTTTTTATTTTTAAATTGCAAAAATCTGCATTCATTTTTAGAGTTGAATTTCTTTTTACTAACTAATTTGTTTTAAGTTTACTTATTTGTAGAACCTTTTCTTAATTTTTTTTTTTTGGCCAGTCCTGGTTTTGGACTCAGGGCCTGAGCACTGTCCCTGGCTTCTTTTTGCTCAAGGCTAGCACTCTGCCACTTGAGCCACCACGCCACTTCTGGCCGTTTTCCATATATGTGGTGTGGGGGAATCAAACACAGGGTTTCATGTATAAGAGGCACTAGGCCTTGCCACTAGGCCATATTCCCAGTCCCCCTTTTCTTAATTTTTGAAGGAATGACATGGGTAAAAACGAACTTAGCCGAAATGAGACCTTTATGAAACTATAACTGCACACATACACATGGTACTTTAGCAAGTGTTAATGCTTTCCTCCACAAAGATATGGATTTTCATTTAAAATTCTGTCTTGTGTTAGCTGTGTGTAGTGATGCATACCTGTAGTCTCGGTTTCGTAGAAAGTTGAGGCGGGACGATTGATTCTGTTTAGGACTTTGAGGTACATCTAGGTAATACAGCAAGCCAAAACCTAAAATATGCTATAAGAATTATAGATTATAAGAATTATAGAATTATAAGATTATGACCCAGAAGCCCCACTGTTGGGTATCTATCCAAAAGCCCACAAACAAAATCACAGTAATGCCACCAGCACAACAATGTTCATCGCAGCACAATTTGTCATAGCGAGAATCTGGAACCAACCCAGATGCCCCTCCATAGATGAATGGATCAGGAAAATGTGGTACATATACACAATGGAATTTTATGCCTCTATCAGAAAGAATGACATTGTTCCATTTGTAAGGAAATGGAAGGACTTGGAAAAACTTATACTAAGTGAAGTGAGCCAGACCCAAAGAAACATGGACTCTATGGCCTCCCTTATTGGGAATAATTAGTACAGGTTTAGGCAAACCATAGCAGAGCATCACAAGGCCCAATAGCTATACCCTTATGAACACATAAGATGATGCTAAGTGAAATGAACTCCATGTTATGGAAACAATTGTTATACCACAGTTGTAACTACTTTCAACGTCCTATGTGTATGTGTAGTTTCTATTATTGATGATGTTCTTGTATCACCTTCCTATGGTTGTACCTACACTATCTCTGTAATCTTATCTGAGTATATTGGAAACGGCGTTTACTGGTATTGGAAGTAGGAAATTCAAAGGGAATACCAAATTTGAGAGACACAGGATAAAAAAAGAGAAATAACTACAAAAGCAATACTTGCAAAACTGTTTGGTGTAAGTGAACTGAACACCTGGGGGGGAGGGAAAGAGGGGGAGGGAGGGGGGCATGAGGGACAAGGTAAGAAACAGTACAAGAAATGTATCCAATGCCTAACGTATGAAACTGTAACCTCTCTGTACATCAGTTTGATAATAAAAAATTGAAAAAAAAAAAAGAAAGATTATATATTGTTTGTCTTTTTCTTTTTTTCTCTGTCTTTTTTTAATCAGTCATTGGGGCTTTGGGCATGGGTGCTGAGTCTGAACTCTTTCGCTCAACATTAGCACTCTACCACTTTGAGCCACTGGCTCATTTGCAGTTTTCTGGTGATTAATTGGTGGTGAAAGTCTCATGGACTTGGGCTGCTTGGGCTAGCTTTGAACTGAGATCCTTCGATTTCAGCTTCTTGAGTAGCTAGGATTACAAGACAGAGCCCCCAGCGTGCGCTTTTTTAAATGAGGCAAGGTTTCATTATGAATCCCAGTCACCTTCTTTCTTGTGATCCTTCTGCCTTACCGTCCCAAGTTCTTTTTTTTTTTTTTTTGACATCTGGGAGCTTGAACTCTGGGCCTGAGCACTGGCCCTGGTTCTTTTTGCCCAAGGCTAGCACTCTGCCACTTGGTCCACAGAGTTACCTGTGGCCTGTTCTCTATATGTGGTGCTGAGTCGTGGAACTCAGGGCTTCATGTATGTATGGCAAGCACTGTTTTTACTAGGCCATATTCCCAGCCCCCATCCCAACCAAGTTCTGATATGCCACCATGCCCAAATTGTTCTTTATTAATTAATATGAATTTTAAAACATTTTTTGATTGATGCACGCGAATACCCTTGTTTATATTTGGGTAACAATAGGTCCTTTAAATGTTTAAGTGTTTTATTGTCTGTTAGGATTAATACTTATTCAAGTTTATTGTTTATCAATTTAAACCTTAAATACATATTAGATATTAGCCTCATTTATTTGTAGTGAAAATCCTCAGTCTGATTTAAAGTTTAAATAAACATATTTCTCTTTGTTTTATTACTGACTTCCGTTTGGATGTTCCTATCCTACCTGTATACTTAGTTACTATTTAAATAAAAAGTAAATTTTTCACATATGCTTAAAGAACAATACATTAATATGATTACTTTGGAAATTATAGAAATAATTTTGATTTTTTTTCCTGCAGGAGAAAAATGTAAAGATTTTTTCTATACTCATCCAAAGTTAAAGAAATTAGAAGGGCTGGGGATATGGCCTAGTGGCAAGAGAGCTTGCCTCATACACATGAGGCCCTGGGTTCGATTCCCCAGCACCACATATACAGAAAATGGCCAGAAGTGG
Source organism: Perognathus longimembris pacificus (assembly GCF_023159225.1). Classification (NCBI taxonomy): domain Eukaryota; kingdom Metazoa; phylum Chordata; class Mammalia; order Rodentia; family Heteromyidae; genus Perognathus; species Perognathus longimembris. The sequence continues at coordinate 13,094,588 of NC_063174.1, read as the reverse complement.
CGCTGTGACTCAAGTGGCAGAGTGCTAGCCTTGAGCAAAAAGAAGCCAGGTACAATGCTCAGGCGCTGAGTCCAAGCCCCAGGACTGGCCAAAAAAAAAAAAAAAAGAAATTAGAAGTAGTTGTAATCAAACACTTCAGGTCATGGAATGGTAGGTAATACTTAGTAGTGTTGAAGGTATGGTAGTTGCTGAAAGTGCTAAGATTTCCACTTACTAGTTTATGCTAACACACCTTATAAAGAAGGAGGAATTTTGGGGCTGGGGTAGCCTTGAGCAATAGGAAGGCAGAGGTAGTGCTCAGGCTCTGAGTTCAAGGCCCAGGACTGACAAAAAAAAAAAGGAGGAGGAGGAATTTTAATTGTTCTAAATAATTAATGGTAAAAATTTGAATACAGGGCTGGGGATATGGCCTAGTGGCAAGAGTGCTTGCCTCGTATACATGAAGCCCTGGGTTCAATTCCCCAGCACTACATATACAGAAAATGGCCAGAAGTGGCGCTGTGGCTCAAGTGGCAGACTGCTAGCCTTGAGCAAAAAGAAGCCAGGGCAGTGCTCAGGCCCTGAGTCCAAGCCCAGGACTGGCCAAAAAAAAAAAAAAAAAAAAAATAGAGAGAGAAAAAAAAATTTGAATACATTTTGGAAAGTATGAGCAGTAGGAATGCTTAGAATAAGATAATAAGGGAAAAGTTAGTTTGGGGCCAGTAAGAGTGAGAGTAAAACCATCTATAATAAAGTGGTAGCAAGTTATGGCACATCGGGAGAAAGTTTCATGTGTAGAGAGTGGTTAGAGAAGCCTGTGTGTGAAATGTTTTAGCTGATACCTGGTGGAAGTGAGGGAGGCAAACTGGGGATTTCTGGAAGAAGGATTACTGTAGGCAGAAAGAATAGCATGGTCCAAGGACCCTATTTGTTAGTTTGGTTAGTTTTATTAAAGATCAGTGGACTAGATTAGGATGAGTGAGGGTAAGAGGTGTGCAGATGAGCAGTAATGAAGGCCAGATGGTGTAGGGCTTTTATTTTCCCCCTTCAGTTCTGGGGCTTCAACTCTTGGCCTGGGCACTTGCTAGCACTCTACTACTTAGAGCTACAGTGTCACTTCCTGTGTAGGGCTCAATTACTTATTTGGTGCTGTTACTAAGACTTGAATTCAGGATCATTCTCTTGCTTGGCTTTTTTTTTTTTTTGGCCAGTCCTGGGCCTTGGACTCAGGGCCTGAGCACTGTCCCTGGCTTCTTCCTGCTCAAGGCTAGCACTCTGCCACTTGAGCCACAGCGCCGCTTCTGGCCGTTTTCTGTATATGTGGTGCTGGGGAATCGAACCTAAGGCCTCGTGTATCCGAGGCAGGCACTCTTGCCACTAGGATATATCCCCAGCCCCTGCTTGGCTTTTTTGATATTCAGTGTGATGTTCACCAGATTGATAGTTTGGAGACCAAAGAGGGTCTAGAAGGGTGTCCTGAAGATTAACGTCTACAGTTTAAAGCAAAGCAGTCACCAAGGAGTTTGAGAAGGAAATGGAGAAGTGTATGGGAGAAGGAGGGAAGAAACAGCAGTAGCAGTAGGAAAGCGTAGACTCTGGAACGCTTAAGAGAACTGTCACAAGAACTACCAAGTTTTCCTTTAATATGGCAGTGTGGAAGTCTTTGATAGAGCCTCAGTGAAATGAGAGTAGAGAGGCCGGCGCTAGCAGGCTAGAGACTGGATTTGCAGTGAGAGTAGCAGGTTGTCAGGTATTGATCACACGCAGAAACTTCATGCTACAATGATTCAGAGCAAGTATGTTTAGAATAAGTTTATTTGCTATAGTTGCTTCTCTCAGTTCTTACTTTTTGCTTCTTTTGTATTGTGAACTATCACTGTATGGATTCCCGAGGAATAGTCTGAGCCAGTTCTTAATAAAATGGATTATTGTGAAAATGAAATTAATTAATTAATTAGTATATACAGTGTTTGGTTACTGGCATTTGTATATGATGAATAAGGAAGGTAAAGGCATTGTCAACCTGACTGTACAAATGTGCAATCTCAGCATACAAGAGGTTGAGGCAGAAGGAGTTAAGAGTTTGAGGATAGGCTGAGCTACATAGTGAGACCCTACCTCAAAAAAGAAGAACATATAGGCTGGCAGCTGGTGGCTCACACTTGTAATCCTAGCTACTTAGGAGGCTGGGGTCTGAGGATCCTGCTTCAAAACCAATCGATGAGACTCTAGACTTTATCTAATAAACTACTCAGAAAAAGCCAGAAGTGGCACTGTGGTTCAAGTGGTATAGCAATAATAGCCTTGAACAAAAAGAAGCTCAGGGACAGAACCTAGGCCCTGAGTTTAAGCTCCAGGAGCAGTACAAAAACAAAGAAAAAAACCACAGACACAAGGAAGAAAAAAAAATTTCATTTGAAGTTCCATACCAAGCTTGAAAGCCAAGGCAAACAATCACAAAAATATCTGTGTAACTACCTGGCCTTTATTATCCCATTCATAGTTCCATTTTCTATTTCATTTAGGTGCCAGTCCATTTTATTTCATGTTTTAGATTATTACCTTATTTTCAATGTTTTTATTAACATGAAGTAGTAGGGATAATAGTATATTTTAGATAAGACATATCACTTAGAAAATATGTTGCTTGATCATAAAATTCATGTTCATCTTCGTGCATTCTGCTGGTTACCAAGAATAAGCATTGGCAGCGGCTTTAGAATTGACTAGGGGGTATTCTGCAGTTATCTTTTGTGAAGTTGAGCATGTGTGGCCAGGTTAAGAAGGCCTTTAGTGAACAGGAGGGAAAGTTGTAGGAAACTAGTGGTAGCTCTGCAGTGTGTTTTTCTGTCTGTCCAGAAAGTTAAAGGGGAGAGTCAGTCATGTCCTGTGTTCGGGGCTACTCAAAATGACTCAGACACTTAATGGCCTTCTTTGGAACTTTATATTTCATTTTATGGGTTATAGGGTTTGAACTCAGAAGCTGGGTGCTGTCCCCGAGTTCTTTTCTTCGAGGCTAGTGCTCCACCACTTTGAGCCACAGCTCCACTTCTGGTTTTCTGGTGGTAAATTGGAGTCTGATCGACTTTTCTGCCCAGATAGGCTTTGAACCATGCTCCTCAGATGTCAGCCTCCGCTGAGAAGCTCGGATTACAGGTGTGAGCCACCTGTGCCTGACTACAACTTTATGATAGCCTATGAGAAATGGAGTCAAGATTGTTAAAATTACTGTGTAATGCAGTAGAAAAAGACGTTAAAACTTCTTACGTATATATTAAAAATGATTACTTAATATTAATATATGGCTTCAGGGTAGTGTTTTAAACTAGTTCTTCTGTAAAGACTTTTGAAAAGTTGTAACTAAAGTATTTTCTGTTCCACAGCTACAAACACCTCTGAAAAGAAATATGATGACACAAGAGTTATGATTGTTTTCCTCATTTTGAGACAGTGTTCAGGAAATTGCAGAAATGCTTTTTTGGTTTTTTTGGCCAGTCCTGTGCCTTGGACTCAGGGCCTGAGCACTGTCCCTGGCTTCCTTTTTGTTCAAGGCTAGCACTCTGCCACTTGAGCCACAGCGCCACT